>NC_080045.1:13466845-13766845 GCF_012489685.1 Lotus japonicus
TTCAGGAAAAGTTCAAGGATTGTATCAAAACCGATAAGAGTTATAGCACGATTAATATTCGCCTAAGCCTAGGTCAAAGACACTAGTAAATAGCTAATTTACACTTTAGGACGCGATGGAAACTAATTCCAAAAATCTTCAGAGAAATGTTAGAATTTCTCTTATTCGTCTATAAACAAGTATTTCGATGCGAATCCCTGGAATGTACGAACGTCAAATTCCAATTCTCGGAAGTTTGCCGAAACGGAATCCCTGATAGTTGAAAACCCTAAAATCGACGGACCGATGAAAACTTTTTCTATTCGGAGCTTCAAATAAAGATTTTCATCCGCGCACGCCCACTCTAATCGACGTTCCAATCTTTCTTCAGAAGGAAGTTTCTGCATCCGAGGTCAATATCATAAAGTGCATAAAGTGCATTTTTAATGCCGGTAAGCATTAAAAACAAGCCTCGAAAACCAAAAATCATACTGATATTTCTTTGAAGAATTAGAAGATTCAGCGGGAAGAATATCGTGTCTAAAATACGTTGGAATCAGTAGGAAAAATCGGAATTGCGAAATTTTCATTTTTCCGCATTTTCCATTTCCTATATATAGTATGAAAAATGAAAAAAAAAAAAAAACAAAAAAATCCCAAAACACACACACACGGCCGAGAGCTCTTGGAGGAAAGGAGGAAAAGTGTTTTTTTTTCCAATTCTTGACCGATCGTCGTTCCGTTCGTTGCTAATCGAAGACATCGAGGTATAGTTACTATCCCTCACTTCTGATCGTCAGATCTGTCGACTTTTTCTATGTTTTTCTGAGCTCAAAGTTTGGAGCTTTTTGTAAAACTGTCCAAATAACTTGATTTCAGTGTCTAAACTTATTGCCTACGTGCTCTAGAGCATGAATATCCGGTTGTTTTCTGTTGAATCTCGCCGAATTGCCGCCGAGTTTCAATTCTGCTCAAAAACCCATTTTTATGCTGAGGTTCCGCTTTTTGGATCAAAAACTCTCGACTGAGCTTAGCTTTAGTAGGATTAGTTGTTATAAATGTCGTTAGGATCGACCCCATCTAATTTGTTTTTCGAAATTCTGATTTTGAGTTTCCGAGCTAAAAATATTGACCAAAATACCCCTGCGACAGTTTTCGACCCGATAATTTTTCTGAGAGTTTCCCTGGCCTAGATATCGCCTAAGAATACCTAGGAATTGATTTAGATCGAAGAAAAAGTTCGAAAACCCTATTTTCCATAGTGGCCGAAACCTATTTGCTTGGGTACTGTGTCCAAAAATAATTTTTGAGTCTCTATGACCTGAGCCATTGCGTAGCTCTTTCAATTGTCGAAATTTTGGCGCTGGTTTTGTGTCATTCCGAGTTCTGTAGCTCGAGTTATGCACGTTTTAGCGAATAAAGTGTTTTTGTACAAAACTTGAATCGAGCCAAAACTCATCCATTCGGGGGAAGCCCTTCCATTCGTGCCTAAATGTTGTACTCTGAAGCTTCTCGAGCTTTGTCGACCATTAGTTAGGATTGTTTCGACTGTATCGACTTGTGTTGATTCATTATTGCTTTGTTTGCTCAAAGGTTCAATTGTGGAAACCTTGGGATTGACTGAGCAAGCTTGTGAGCGAGACCTGCACCACGAGACTAGAACAACTCGAGGTAGGGCAACTTACTTACTAGCTATTTGTATTGTAGGCGTCGATAACTTCGACTTGAGTATTGCTTGATATTGAATATTGCTTGGATATTGTTTATCGCTTTGAATTGGAAAATGTTTTCTGGAGGCTTCGGCCGGGTGAACTTATATGAGACGTGTGTCTCCGTTTTCTGAGAGGCTTCGGCCGTTTACTGGTTTCTGTCTTATCGCTTTCTAGTGGATATGACAAGGTTATGTTTACAGCACTGCCATATTGATTCATCGCTCGATAGAGCTTGATGTATTTGCGTTTATGATTAAATTGTGCTGACTATATTCGTGCATTTTGATGCCACTTTTGGAGTGTAGAATACACTTACCTTCGTCATGACAAGGACGGGTTTGTTTTGGGAACGTTTGTTAGGTCGGACCAAGGTTCGAACCTTCATTGTTCTAGGGGATCTAGTGTTTTCTCGGGGAGTTGTTTGGGTTTGATGGAAACTTTGAACTTATAGAGTTTTGGACTGAAAATAATCATAATCTGTTTTATGTAAATAAATCCATAATATATTTATTAAGAATATAATGTTTTTAATTAATGACGATGATTCAACAGAAAAGACTTAGGAATGAAAGTGAGTTGGAAAACAGGAATGGGTCGGTGATCCTAGCTTTGGGAACTTTATTTTGAAAGGTGTTGGAAATGAAAAACTGAACTTTGGAATTAACGACATAATGGACTAATTCACGATGGAACATTTTGCCTAATAAGAGAACTATTGTTTTAAGGGAACTCATTTTATGGGAAAGAATTTGAAGACGGGCTTTAGCCAAGGGTCTGGGCGTTAGTAAGGTACCAAGTAGAGTACACTTGGCACAACAGGTAGTGACGGTCAGCCGTGTAGAGTTGTATCGTGCCTGTTGATGTCTGGCGTAGCAAGCAGAATGGTTAAACCCGTGGGGTCACAACCGACTTGACTATAGCCTAGGTTTCTCATTGTAGATGCCTTTGGTCAATGAACCAATTTTACCTGTGAGGACGAATCGTTGTTTAGCTAACCATATTGCACCCATGCATACACGCGATGAAGTGCCAAGTGGAGTACTTCGGTATAGCAGGAAGCAACGATCAGCCGTGTAGAGTTGAATCGGTCCTGACTATACCTGGCACAATAGGAGGTAACGATCATCCATGTAGAGTTGTATCGTGCGTGTTGATGTCCGGCATAGCAAGCAGAAATGGTCGAACCATGTAGAGTTGGATCGTCTTGACTATAGCCAAAGGTGATAAGCGACGCCCGAGCAGAAATGGTTAAACACGAGGCCAGTGTTACGACCGTCTCGAGGTGCCCAGCCTTTAAGTGGCAATACCATTGGTTTGTCCCGTCGCCAAGCAGAGTGACGTTATTCGGGTTTGTGTCAGCATATTCTGCATTGGCACACCATGCATCTTATTATGATTACCGTTGTATGACATATCATGCACTCTAACTATAATTGTTGAGACTTGATGATTTGATGTTGATAAACATCGTTATGTGTTTTGATGATTGAATTGTGTAAGAGATTTGGTAACATGTCATGTATATACCTTAGGGTAGGCAACGCATAACTTATATGTATATATACAACATATATATACCCCCTTTATCGCATGTTGGTTGTATATCTATTGTATTCTGTAAGTTGACCCTAGCGCCTTGGCTTTGTTTGTATGTTTGTGTTTGGGTGGTCGGCCTGCTGCCAGGCGTTCGTCAGCCGATTCGTGATGACTCGTCACTCGAGGAGGACCAGGAGCGTAATGACTATTACTGAAGCTTTCGACGAGGACCCGGACTTCAGGCCTGATCGAGGAAGGGTCGATGAAAGTAGTGTGGGATATGGGTGGTTAGAGTCTTTGAGTTGGTTGTTAGAGTCATAGCTCTGATTGTCATTCCTTATTTTGGGGCAGGGCAGGTCCCCGACTATTAGCTTTTCGTGTGATTCCCTTCCATGAGGATCACAGGGAGTTTGTCGGACGTAGGAAGTCTTTTGAGGCCGTTTTGGGCCGACTTACTTTCGTTGGAGGACTGTATTCAGAATACTTGACCTTTTGTTTTAGTTTGTACATAATTGCCCACGGGCACTACCTTTCCGTCACTGGAGGTCACTCGTGACGATGTTTTTAGTTGCAGCGAGGGCTGTGCTTGTATTGTATATTAATCGCTGTTAATCGCGATTGGGTTGAGTCTTTATTTCGACAAGTCTTTTTATTTAAACAAAACGAAAAAAAATACCTGCTTTTCGGCTTTATTTTATTTTGAGTTACTAAAGTGACGCCACCGAAATCGGGGTGTTACATTGTGGTATCAGAGCTTGTCGAGTCTTTCGGGAGTCTTTGGGGAATAGGTCTTCTGTGCTAGGTTGTGTGACTCTGCTAAGAGAAAAAATTGATTGTCTGCCAAACGATCTTCGCTTTAATTGATTGAAGTTGCTACCTAATCATATTGTATAGCTATGCATAATACTATCTTATGATTGGTACTGACTGTTTGCTAAATGAATACAGAACATGGTGAACGCGAACCAACTTGCTGAGATGGTGGCCACTTTGGTCCAAGCAATGACTGTACAAACGAATGACAATGCACATAGGCGTGCTGCTGAGGATGCACGTGAGCTACACCGGCTTCAGAGAGAAGCAGCCCTGGACCAGAACAGGGGATTGAATGATTTCAGAAGACAAAATCCACCCAAGTTCACGGGTGGGACCGACCCGGACGAGGCGGATCTCTGGATCCAAGAGATTGAGAAGATTTTTGAAGTACTACAGACTAGTGAAGGGGCCAAGGTGGGCCTGGCAACTCATCTACTGCTGGGCGATGCTGAGTACTGGTGGAGGGGCGCCAGAGGGATGATGGAGGCAAACCATGTTGAGGTGAACTGGAATTCTTTTCGTGCTGCTTTTCTGGAGAAGTATTTTCCTGATAGTGCTCGTGACGAGCGTGAGTCGCAGTTTCTGACTCTTCGCCAAGGGAGCATGACTATTCCGGAATATGCTGCTAAGTTGGAATCTTTGGCCAAACACTTCCGATTTTTCCGTGATCAGGTTGATGAACCCTATATGTGCAAGCGCTTTGTGAGGGGACTGAGAGCTGACATTGAGGACTCAGTGAGACCGTTGGGAATTATGCGGTTTCAAACTTTGGTGGAGAAGGCCACCGAGGTGGAGCTGATGAAAAATAGAAGGATGAATAGAGCAGGAATTGGGGGACCGATGAGGTCGAGCTCCCAAGACAACAAGGGAAAAGGAAAGTTACAGATGAAGAAGCCTTATCAGCGTCCTACGGGGGAAGGGTTTACCCCAGGACCGTACAGGCCTACGATTGCTGCTGCGGGAGGAGCAGGAAGCCAAGCTGGGAGCCGTGAGATGACATGTTTTAAATGCGGGGAGATTGGGCACTACACCACGAAATGCCCGAAGGGGAAGCCGAGGTGTTTCAAGTGTGATCTACCAGGACATCTGGCCAACAACTGCAAGACACCCAAGGTTGAGCCATTTGTCAACACCATAAGGGGAAAGCGCCCTGCTGCTAGAGGAAGAGTTTATATCATGGATAGTGAAGGAGCTGAGGAGTTAACCAGAGGAGAGCGCAAGAACGATGGTAACCTTCTAACTATTCTTTCTCATTCTAGTACAACATGCTCTTCATTACTCTCGTAGAATGTGCAACACACCTAACTTACTTATACCGTTTAAGCTTTGACCTTATGGTTAATACACCTATTAAGACTTTATTTGACGGTTACTCGTGTTTAAACTATAGAAGTTACACGAGGTTTAGGATGACACGCTAAGCCTGGAAAGTAGTCTCGCACCGATGCGTTTATAAGGAAGCTAGAAGCTGAAGAATGAATCTTAGAGAAATTCCTTAGGGGCAGTATACGTGTTATGTTGAGGGTGTGTGGTTCCGTAGCGGAATCGTTAGGGACTTGATATCAGGATATTTGTGGTTACTGGATGTTAGGAACTCATTGACTGTTCCAGTGAGTTTTTCTAAATCTTCACCTTCGAGGTATTAGGCCTGATCAACTTAATGTTGAGGGGGTGATATTCGGAATCAGAACTGGCAATGGACTTGATAGATGGATTGGTAAGGTTGATTTGATTGGATCGAGGACTAGTTGAGTTGGGAGGTAAAGTTCGCGTGAAGTATTTGTTTGCTTGCGAAGGAGTTATAGTTTTAAGAAATGGATATTCATTTAAGAAGTATTGAAGAATTAAAGGACATTTGAGGTCCAAACTTGGTGAAAGTTTAGGTTTAAGTCTATAATTCTTGCCCTAAGTGTTTAGGACTCAAAGTTTGTCAGGTTTTGATCGAGAGACTAAGTATCGGATTGATTGGAGGACGATCTAGTTACGGAAATAGTGAGTTAGTGTTAAGATGAATACTTGAGGTTGTTATATGTGGACAAATTTCTTAGAGTCTAAGAGTGAATGGGACTTTGTTATGAAGTCCGATGTTGCATGCTGGGGTTAGCAAGTGATTTTCACTAAGTTGAATGAGGGTTTTAGGGTTAAGATTGACCTTGGGAGGTGAAAATCATGTACGAATAAGATATTTAGTGGTGTTAGCATTAACGATTGTAGTTAAACCTCAGAATGTTGAGGGATCGGATGATAAAATGACTAGTTAAGTTTCCCGAGGTACAGTTATGATTTGATCTTCTAGGGAATAAGTTCGGATTTGGGGGAAGTGTTAAGGATTTTAGGTAATTGTAAAGTGGGTTGTGAATAAGTGAAGGTTGGTTTTATGGTTCGAGTAAGGGAAGTCTCGAAAAAGGGGAGATGACAATGATGGATTGTAAGATATTGATATGATGATTAGCTTATAAGTTATTGATGAATGGATGTTAAAAGGGATTGGGTCTAGCGATGCACAAGGTATCAAGACTCGAGTCGAGTTTTAATTTGAATGATGACTAAGTAGAAGATTGATTTCAGGGTGCGAATAAGGATAGTTACGAAGTTAGAGGTAATGATTAATGGACTAGTAGATTCCAAGGGAATTGTTCGTCTATGAGTTATAGAGCGATCGAGTTAAGTTTTGAAACATGAGTGAAGATCACAAGGACAAGTTGAACATTCACTCTGGAATGGCAGAGGTGTACGAGTTTTAAGCAGAATATCTAACGAACGAAAGCAAATGAGCAAGTGGATAAGGCTGTGCGATTGCACCGAGTGCCAACCAATATTATTTCCAACATAGAACCGACACGAGTGGTCGAGCCGGACGACATAGAGCTGAAAGATGAACTGTCTTTCGAAAACGCCGCCAATTAGCATTGGTGACACAAGGATAAAACAGTTGAGGGGAATAGAGATTGTGTTGGTGACAATCATTTGGAACAAGGACATAGGCGATGCTACATGGGAGCTTAAGGAACAGATCGAGGAACAGTATCTGGAATTTCTACTGAACCGTAAGTTTCGAGGTCGAAACTTTCTTTTTGGAGGGTAGTAATGTGAGACCCAAGATTTTAAGCTTAAAATAAATTAGTGAATTCCTTATTAACGAATAAGTTCGATGTATCGTGAAGGGAAACCTGAACAAGAGTTTATTGGATGAAATAAATTTATGAAGGAGAAGGTTCAGGAAAAGTTCAAGGATTGTATCAAAACCGATAAGAGTTATAGCACGATTAATATTCGCCTAAGCCTAGGTCAAAGACACTAGTAAATAGCTAATTTACACTTTAGGACGCGATGGAAACTAATTCCAAAAATCTTCAGAGAAATGTTAGAATTTCTCTTATTCGTCTATAAACAAGTATTTCGATGCGAATCCCTAGAATGTACGAACGTCAAATTCCAATTCTCGGAAGTTTGCCGAAACGGAATCCCTGATAGTTGAAAAACCCTAAAATCGACGGACGATGAAGACTTTTTCTATTCGGAGCTTCAAATAAAGATTTCATCCGCGCACGCCCACTCTAATCGACGTTCCAAATCTTTCTTCAGAAGGAAGTTTCTGCATCCGAGGTCAATATCATAAAGTGCATAAAGTGCATTTTTAATGCCGGTAAGCATTAAAAACAAGCCTCGAAAACCAAAAATCATACTGATATTTCTTTGAAGAATTAGAAGATTCAGCGGGAAGAATATCGTGTCTAAAATACGTTGGAATCAGTAGGAAAAATTGGAATTGCGAAATTTTCATTTTTCCGCATTTTCCATTTCCTATATATAGTATGAAAAATGAAAAAAAAAAAACAAAAAAATCCCAAAACACACACACACGGCCGAGAGCTCTTGGAGGAAAGGAGGAAAAGTGTTTTTTTTCCAATTCTTGACCGATCGTCGTTCCGTTCGTTGCTAATCGAAGACATCGAGGTATAGTTACTATCCCTCACTTCTGATCGTCAGATCTGTCGACTTTTTCTATGTTTTTCTGAGCTCAAAGTTTGGAGCTTTTTGTAAAACTGTCCAAATAACTTGATTTCAGTGTCTAAACTTATTGCCTACGTGCTCTAGAGCATGAATATCCGGTTGTTTTCTGTTGAATCTCGCCGAATTGCCGCCGAGTTTCAATTCTGCTCAAAAACCCATTTTTATGCTGAGGTTCCGCTTTTTGGATCAAAAACTCTCGACTGAGCTTAGCTTTAGTAGGATTAGTTGTTATAAATGTCGTTAGGATCGACCCCATCTAATTTGTTTTTCGAAATTCTGATTTTGAGTTTCCGAGCTAAAAATATTGACCAAAATACCCCTGCGACAGTTTTCGACCCGATAATTTTTCTGAGAGTTTCCGTGGCCTAGATATCGCCTAAGAATACCTAGGAATTGATTTAGATCGAAGAAAAAGTTCGAAAACCCTATTTTCCATAGTGGCCGAAACCTATTTGCTTGGGTACCGTGTCCAAAAATAATTTTTGAGTCTCTAGACCTGAGCCATTGCGTAGCTCTTTCAATTGTCGAAATTTTGGCGCTGGTTTTGTGTCATTCCGAGTTCTGTAGCTCGAGTTATGCACGTTTTAGCGAATAAAGTGTTTTTGTACAAAACTTGAATCGAGTCAAAACTCATCCATTCGGGGGAAGCCCTTCCATTCGTGCCTAAATGTTGTACTCTGAAGCTTCTCGAGCTTTGTCGACCATTAGTTAGGATTGTTTCGATTGTATCGACTTGTGTTGATTCATTATTGCTTTGTTTGCTCAAAGGTTCAATTGTGGAAACCTTGGGATTGACTGAGCAAGCTTGTGAGCGAGACCTGCACCGCGAGACTAGAACAACTCGAGGTTAGGGCAACTTACTTACTAGCTATTTGTATTGTAGGCGTCGATAACTTCGACTTGAGTATTGCTTGATATTGAATATTGCTTGGATATTGTTTATCGCTTTGAATTGGAAAATGTTTTCTGGAGGCTACGGCCGGGTGAACTTATATGAGACGTGTGTCTCCGTTTTCTGAGAGGCTTCGGCCGTTTACTGGTTTCTGTCTTATCGCTTTCTAGTGGATATGACAAGGTCATGTTTACAGCACTGCCATATTGATTCATCGCTCGATAGAGCTTGATGTATTTGCGTTTATGATTAAATTGTGCTGACTATATTCGTGCATTTTGATGCCACTTTTGGAGTGTAGAATACACTTACCTTCGTCATGACAAGGACGGGTTTGTTTTGGGAACGTTTGTTAGGTCGGACCAAGGTTCGAACCTTCATTGTTCTAGGGGATCTAGTGTTTTCTCGGGGAGTTGTTTGGGTTTGATGGAAACTTTGAACTTATAGAGTTTTGGACTGAAAATAATCATAATCTGTTTTATGTAAATAAATCCATAATATATTTATTAAGAATATAATGTTTTTAATTAATGACGATGATTCAACGGAAAAGACTTAGGAATGAAAGTGAGTTGGAAAACGGGAATGGGTCGGTGATCCTAGCTTTGGGAACTTTATTTTGAAAGGTGTTGGAAATGAAAAACTGAACTTTGGAATTAACGACATAATGGACTAATTCACGATGGAACATTTTGCCTAATAAGAGAACTATTGTTTTAAGGGAACTCATTTTATGGGAAAGAATTTGAAGACGGGCTTTAGCCAAGGGTCTGGGCGTTAGTAAGGTACCAAGTAGAGTACACTTGGCACAACAGGTAGTGACGGTCAGCCGTGTAGAGTTGTATCGTGCCTGTTGATGTCTGGCGTAGCAAGCAGAATGGTTAAACCCGTGGGGTCACAACCGACTTGACTATAGCCTAGGTTTCTCATTGTAGATGCCTTTGGTCAATGAACCAATTTTACCTGTGAGGACGAATCGTTGTTTAGCTAACCATATTGCACCCATGCATACACGCGATGAAGTGCCAAGTGGAGTACTTCGGTATAGCAGGAAGCAACGATCAGCCGTGTAGAGTTGAATCGGTCCTGACTATACCTGGCACAACAGGAGGTAACGATCATCCATGTAGAGTTGTATCGTGCGTGTTGATGTCCGGCATAGCAAGCAGAAATGGTCGAACCATGTAGAGTTGGATCGTCTTGACTATAGCCAAAGGTGATAAGCGACGCCCGAGCAGAAATGGTTAAACACGAGGCCAGTGTTACGACCGTCTCGAGGTGCCCAGCCTTTAAGTGGCAATACCATTGGTTTGTCCCGTCGCCAAGCAGAGTGACGTTATTCGGGTTTGTGTCAGCATATTCTGCATTGGCACACCATGCATCTTATTATGATTACCGTTGTATGACATATCATGCACTCTAACTATAATTGTTGAGACTTGATGATTTGATGTTGATAAACATCGTTATGTGTTTTGATGATTGAATTGTGTAAGAGATTTGATAACATGTCATGTATATACCTTAGGGTAGGCAACGCATAACTTATATGTATATATACAACATATATATACCCCCTTTATCGCATGTTGGTTGTATATCTATTGTATTCTGTAAGTTGACCCTAGCGCCTTGGCTTTGTTTGTATGTTTGTGTTTGGGCGGTCGGCCTGCTGCCAGGCGTCCGTCAGCCGATTCATGATGACTCGTCACTCGAGGAGGACCAGGAGCGTAATGACTATTACTGAAGCTTTCGACGAGGACCCGGACTTCAGGCCTGATCGAGGAAGGGTCGATGAAAGTAGTGTGGGATATGGGTGGTTAGAGTCTTTGAGTTGGTTGTTAGAGTCATAGCTCTGATTGTCATTCCTTATTTTGGGGCAGGGCAGGTCCCCGACTATTAGCTTTTCGTGTGATTCCCTTCCATGAGGATCACAGGGAGTTTGTCGGACGTAGGAAGTCTTTTGAGGCCGTTTTGGGCCGACTTACTTTCGTTGGAGGACTGTATTCAGAATACTTGACCTTTTGTTTTAGTTTGTACATAATTGCCCACGGGCACTACCTTTCCGTCACTGGAGGTCACTCGTGACGATGTTTTTAGTTGCAGCGAGGGCTGTGCTTGTATTGTATATTAATCGCTGTTAATCGCGATTGGGTTGAGTCTTTATTTCGACAAGTCTTTTTATTTAAACAAAACGAAAAAAAATACCTGCTTTTCGGCTTTATTTTATTTTGAGTTACTATAGTGACGCCACCGAAATCGGGGTGTTACAGTAACACAATCCAACAGTCATGGCACATATATCAACACGTCCTAGATTAACCATTTAGCACATAGCATATAGGGCAGATATCACACATCTTAGATTAACCAGGTAGCATTTAGCATGTGAATCAACCTCAATAACAATCAAGCAATAAAAGATTATCAATTGTCAGCCGTAGCCTCAGAAAACGTTTTTCCCAGTCAAACACAATCAAGTGCATAACAATAAATCAAGTCGAATTCATCGACGCCTAAAATAAAAATAGCTAGTAAGTAAGTTTCCCTCACCTCGAGTTGTTCTAGTCTCGCGGTGCAGGTCTCGCTCACAAGCTTGCTCAGTCAAGTCCAAGGTTTCCACAAACGAACCTTAGAGCAAACAAAGCAAAAATCAATCAAAATAAGTCAGTACAATCGAAACAATACTAACTAACGTTAGACAAAGCTCAAGAAGCTTCAGAGTACAACATTTAGGCACGAATGGAAGGGCTTTCCCCGAATGGATGAGTTTTGACTCGATTCAAGTTTTGTACAAAAACACATTATTCACTAAAACGTGCATAACTCGAGCTATAGAACTCAGAATGACACGAAACCGGCGCCAAAATTTCGACAATTGAAAGAGCTACGCAATGGCTCAGGTCATAGAGACCCAAAAATTATTTTTGGACACGGTACCCAAGCAAATAGGTTTCGGCCACTATGGAAAATAGGGTTTTCGAACTTTTTCTTCGATCTAAATCAATTCCTAGGTATTCTTAGGCGATATCTAGGCCAGGGAAACTCTCAGAAAAATTATCGGGTCGAAAATTGTCGCAGGGGTATTTTGGTCATTATTTTTAGCTCGGAAACTCAAAATCAGAATTTCGAAAAACAAATTAGATGAGCTCGATCCTAACGACATTTATAACAACTAATCCTACTAAAGCTAAGCTCAGTCGTGAATTTTCAGCTTAAAGAACGGAACTTTACCCAGAAATGGGTTTTTCCAACAGAAATTGATCCCGGCGGCATTTCGGCGACATTCAGCAGAAAACAACCGGATATTCACGCTCTAGAGCACGTAGGCAATAAGTTTAGACACTGAAATCAGCTTATTTGGACAGTTTTACAAAAAGCTCAAAACTTGGAGCACAGAAAGACATAGCAAAAAGCGACAGAATTTACGATCAGAGGTAAGGAAAAGCATCAGTACCTCGAGGTCTACGCGTAGCAACGAACGGAACGATGATCGGTCAAGAATTGGCAAAATCACTTTTCTTCCTTTTTCCTCCTTGCACCCCTCGGCCGTGTGTGTGTGTTTGTGAAGGTTTGATTTTTTTCATTTTTCATACTATATATAGGAAATGGAAAATGCGGAAAAATGAAAATTTCGCGATTCCGATTTTTCCTACTGATTCCAACGTATTTTAGACACGATATTCTTCTCGCTGAATCTTCTAATTCTTCAAAGAAATATCAGTATGATTTTTGGTTTTCGGGGCTTGTTTTTAATGTGTACCGGCTTAAAATGCACTTTATGCACTTTTTGGTTTTGACCTCGGATGCAGAAACTTCCTTCTGAAGAAAGATCTGGAACATCGATTAGAGTGGGCATGCGCGGATGAAATCTTCGTTTGAAGCTCCGAATAGAAAAAGTCTTCATCGTTCGTTGATTTTAGGGTTTCTGAACTATCAGGGATTCAGTTTCGGCAAACCTCCGAGTATCGGAATTTGACGTTCGTACATTCCAGGGTTTCGTATCGAAACGCTGGTTATGGAAAGGAATAAGAGAAAGTCTTATATTCCTCTAGAAGATTTTTGGAAAATTTCCTATAGTGTTCCAAGGGTGGAACTTAGTTTTGTTTCCTAAGGTTCTTGTCCTAGGTTTAAATGCGAATATTAGTCGTGCTATAACTCTTATCGACTTTGATACAATCTTTAGCTTTTCTTGAACTTTCTCCTTCACAAATTCATTCCATCCATTTACCCTTTGCTCAGGTTTTCCCTTCACGTTACATCAAATTAATCGTGAAAAGAAATTTTATTCTGTTCATTCCAAACTTAAAAACTTGGGTCTCACACACTGCTCCATCAACATTAACTTTAACCCAGCCTGTATCCGGCGCGATCCAATCCTTGACCCTCTGCTGAGACCTTCGCAACCTAGTGTATTTGATGGTATAATTTCAGTCATTTGTATCTATTTTATATTTAAAATAATTTTAGTACCATCAATTTGCAAAGTTTATTGATAACTAAAATTAGAACATTTTCAAATTTTAAATTTAAGATTTTAATAGGAGTAAACTTAATTAAGGCATACATTCAAGCATGACGTTTTCTGCATAATGGTTGGTGTAGTAATTATTTTATTACACATTTAATAACATGCACAATTTATTAGTACACATTGATTAAATTGTTAAAAAAAAGTAATTTTTGTAGTCAATAATTAATTAAATCATTAAAAAGGTAATTTTTTATCAAATATTAATAATTAATTGCTTAGTTGATGGATTTTTTGGATGAATTGCCGTAATTATGTTAAATTTGGGTACATGTCTTGAAAAATAAATGACATATTTAAGGCATTAAAACTAATTTGAAATCATGAACTTTAAAAAATAAATGAACATAATTAACGCATTAAATTTGTAATCATTAATTTTAATAAATAAATGAACATAATGTTGCCATTAAGTTTAAAGTTAAAAATAAAAGCAATTAAAATTAATTAAAAATATTTAAAGAATATTAAGTTTAATGGAATAAGTAATTGAAAATTTGACTGAGTATTAATGTGTAAGAAATTTCTCATAATTCAATTACATTTGTTGCCTTTTTAATCAAAGTTTTTATTAAAAAATAAATTGGGATCTGTTTTTTTTAATACGTGATTATTAAGAAGTAGATTATTTAAAAATTAACATATTAAAAAAAATTAAATATTTGATTTTTAAATTTTTCTACTGAATTATGTAATGTGGTATAAACTGATGACAAAATACAAAACTCTTTGAAAAATGTTTTAAGTAACAAATGAAAAGATATCATTCAGTTTTGAATGTATCAGAAATACGTTTGGTTAATAATTAATGATTTGACATAAATAAATTCTGAATCAAAAAAAATAAAAAATAATTAAAGGATAATAATGTTGTCAATAATTTTGCTATAATTAAGTTGAAAAATTAAAAGCAATTAAAATGATTTTAGAATAATAATGTCTTAATTAATTTTGCTAGAAATACGTTCAGAGTTAAAACCAATTAAATAATTTTAGTATAATAATGTTGTCAATAATTTTACTATAAATAAGAAATTGAATAAAATATAATTAAATTTGATTAAATAGCAATAATATCGTATTATATTTTTATGTGAATAAGTCAATAATTAAAAGTAATTAATATTTAATAAATGCTTTGACAAAATCAAAATTTAAAATTTGAATCTCTAAGAAATATCGTCATTAATTTTACTAAAAAAAGGAAATGAATTAAATACGATTAAAATTGATTAAATAACAATAATATCATGTTCTATTTTTCTATAAATAAGTTGAGAATTAAAAAAAATTAATTTTTCCATAAATAAAATCAGAATTAAAAGTAATTAATGTTTAACAAATGCTTTGACAAAATTAAAATTTTAAAATTTGAATCACTTACCAATGTTGTCATTAACTTTGTTATTAATAACAAAATGAATTGAATACAATTAAATGAGATTAAATAGCAATAATGACATGTTCTATTTTGCTATAAATTAGTCAAAAATTAAAAAGCAATGTACTGTAGACTAAAAATACCTGATTTATAATTTTGACTACAAATAAGGAAATAAATTGAATCACTAAAAAATGTTATCATTAATTTTGCTACAAATAAGGAAATAAATTGAATAAAATTAAAATGGATTAAATAGTAATAATCTCGCGTTCTATTTTGCTATAGATTAGTCAACAATTAAAAAGCAATATACTGTAGACTAAAAATACCTGATTTATAATTTTGACTAAAATTTAATGTATTAAAAAACCAATAAATAGCAAAGTTGATTTTAGGAAACAAGATTCAATATTGTTTTAGAAAAAGTTGATTAGCGTGATCCAAACATGAGATTTATCCACATTTACATTGACTTTTCTAATCAGTATTTTTTTAAAACGTATACAATTTATAAATAGAAAGGAATAAAATAGTTAATTAATGTTTTTATTAATTTTGCATTGAAGATGTTCTAAATTTCACGCATAAATTGACGACGAATTACAAAATTATATTATAAAATGTGTTAACTACAAATTAGTGATTTATGGTAGACAGTATATGACTTTATGTGATCTAAATGTTTTCAATTTTTCAATTTTGAACTTCTAAAATTTAAAAACTAAAAAATGAAATCACATAAAGTCATATTAAATGCTATTAAATTGTAATAAAGATCTAATAATGTTTACCATAAATCATAAGATTGGATTGACTTATACATTTTTTTTGCATTGAAACACGGTTATTAATTTAGTATGAAAATTTTCTAAAAGAGAACATTTCATATTAAAAAATTAATATACACACTTTTAGTTTGACATTGTAACACGGTTATTATAATAGGACAATTTTTTTAAATGTTGAAATTTCTTATCAAAATAACTCTTTATAAATTAATACTAATTTTAAAATTGTTAAAAATGTCATCAGCTAATCAGATAACTCGGAATTAGTTGTGTGTATTGGAGTCAAAATCCTGGCATAAGTGAGTTGACCCATGGGTCAAGAGCTATTTTGACAATAATAGTGGTGGGAGAGAGAATGCGACACCAATTTAAGACATACTCCTAAACATTTATGACATTGCATGTGTTGTGGCTATAAATTGATATCCTGACCACATAAGTTTCAACATTGATTCGTCCAAAGAGTTTATACAAGCCCCTTTGAGATGGAAGACCTAAGCATGACTTATGAGGATAATGATGGGGTTGTTAGGTTTCTACCTGGATATAAGTTTGATCCCACTGGTGAGATTCTTGTGGATTTATACCTGAAAATGAGGGTCTTTTCTCAAACTCTTCCAATTGAAATCATTCCAGATTTTGATGTGTTTCAGACTGAGCCTTGGAGTCTACCAGGAGGAGGTTGGTGAATTTTTTTAAAACAAAAATCTCTTATTTGCACGGTTCCATGAGCACTTTATTGTGTGTGTTTAGATCAAACTTTTTCACAATTGATTTTGATAAAATTGATTGTAGTAAAAGTTATTTGAAATCTAAGTGATTTATGTTTGATAAATGTATGAAAATATGATTTTGTTGGGAAATGCGAAATTCAGTTGTAAGATCTTTCAATTAATTTTGTTCAATGCATAAGCTACTCTCTCTAGCTTCTACCTGAGTTAATTATGGGCATGAGATCCATTATCCAAAATAACTCTCAAACATCAATATCTTCATCAAGAATTGATTTTAACCAACTAGAACTGATTCTAAGGTTTTCCCAACGAAGAAACCAAACACACTCTTAATATTTTATGGCTCTTGTGTTAACCTAGAGTAGGAGAATAGTGGTATCATGTTACAAAAATGAAACAAATTATCCATGTCCTATGAATGTAATGTGGTTTTTAAAAGTGAGAATTGAACCAAGGTAATATTTTGAATTTTTTTATTCTCAGATGGAAAGATTTTCAATGAGCGCAAGTGCTTCTTCCACAATACTATGAGTTGTGATGACCTTGAAAACCTTGACATGAGAGTTGCTGGGAGCGGCATGTGGAAAGTTATGGAAAAAGGGAAAGACGCTCCTATCCCTTCAAACAATGAGGTGATTGGGAAGAGGAACACCCTTAACTATTGGGAAGTGCAAGGAGACTGTGCTAGGAGGACAAGATGGATAATGCATGAGTTTCGCCTTGCGTCAATTACTAACCCATCCAAGGTAATTAAAGAAAATAAATGTGACTTACTAATTGTCAAGGTCTCACATTGACTAGAGGCATGATCAAATAATTTCTTACATAGGATAGAGAAATCATCACCCACAAGCTAGCTCTTTGGGTAAAGTTTGGCCTTACTCGGTTTAAAATACCGACTTTTTTCATTATGAATTTAGAGTAAGAAAAATTCTACGAACACACTTTTGAGCGTTTTGTCAAACATACTCCATAAGATTAGTTTATTTCTTCAAAAGCCAACATAGTTTTTAAAAAGTGAGACAAATGTGTTGACTTTTTAAAAAGTAAACCAATCACGTAAAATGTGTTTGAGAGGTGTTTATAAAAACAATCCGGTAATGTATTCTGAATTATCATGAAAATGGTTTGTTGGTTAGGTAGGATCATTATCGAATTTTTTTAATATTTTTTATTCATTATGAGTATTTGATTATTGAACTTTGTTACTCAAAATGCAGAAAGCAAATTGGGCTGCGTACCGCATCTTTCAGATTAAGGATGCAAAGAATGTAAAGAATACAAAGAATAGAAAAATAGTGTATAATGGGGAAAGCATTGATAATGGAAGTGTTGAAGTCTTTGATTTCAGTGCTGAGAATGGAAGTTTCTCAAGCCCTCCCAAATGACTCATTCCTTGAGCTAGGGCAGTGAATCTCCCTAAAAAAACTTGTCCTACCCTCTTTATCGGTTCCATTTTCTCATAATTGACTAATAAGTGATTGTTTAGTATAATGAATGTCATGTCATGGCAGATAATGATAAAGTTTTGAAACCCTACAATTCATATTTTTAAAAAGGCTAAAGAACATTTTTAGCCCCTGATGTTTCAAGTTTGTACAAATTCTGCCCCTACTCTATTTTGTCGATGTTTCTACCCCTCATGCTTTCAAACAGTGCACCGTCTACCCCTCCGTCAGTCAGGCTTTCTTATGAGAGGTTCCTGAGTGGATTGGAGAGATGAAGAAGAGTATATGAAGTTGATGATGATCAAGGAAATGATATAAATTAAATTTGCTTGATGTATATATCAATTATGTATGTAACTGAACTGGTTAAATGCATGTTTTGCTACATACAAGTCTTGAGTTTGAATCTCCCATGCCCCTTTTTCCAATTTCACTTGTAATTTTCACGTGACAGGTCAAAAAAATATTAAAATAAAAAGCCAAATCAACTCATTCCGTTAGTTTTTTAACGTATGACTGACGGAGGGGTAGACGGTGCACTGTTTGAAAACATGAGGGGTAGTGGCCGTGCCTAAGGGCATATCGGTTGAAGTAGATTCTTCTTTTTGATCAATAAAAACCCCTTCCCATACTATACAAGCTTTTTCCAAAGCATACGGCTTTCTGAAACATCGACCAAAATAGAGTAAGGGTAGAATTTGCACAAACTTGAAACATCAGGGGTCAAAAGTGCTTTTTAGCCTTTTAAAAATTTTCCATTTTTGATTTTTTTTATATAATATTCTCTATGAAATATAAATAAATTCGCGCAATGCACGTGATCAATCATTTTTTATTTTTTATATAATATTGCATCTTAACCTCATTGATGTGTTGTGCCTTGAAGTGGACTGCATAAGGATCAATCATATTTTCAGAGAGTCAAACTCTCTTGCTGATTATCTGGCCAAAACTGGCTGCAATTTAGACAAGCTCATGTCTGGGCTTTGCTGCCATCTTAATTTGTTGATGTAGTTCACCCTCCCTCACTTTTGCTGGCTAGCCTTTATGGGTATGTCCTTGCGTGGGATTGCAGATCCTTGTGGCTGCTGCTGTTACACCTGGATGGTCCTCTACTGTTTCCCTTCCTGCTGCTCTTGTGTTTTCCCCTCTAGTTGTTGTCTCTGTTATCTAGTTGGTTTTGTTTTATTTCTTGTTAGGTCTCCCTTGCTGTTTCGTATTGCTGTTTTTGTTTCTGTTATCTTGTTTTTGTATTGCCTATCTCTGAGTAGGATGTTCTCAGACCTGTTTCTCTATTATATTTTATCTTACATTTTCGAAGAAAAAAAAATCCAACATCTCCCAAAGACCAAAGAAATCCATATGATTTAATATAAACAAACTAAGACCAACATCTCCAAAACAAACATAAATAGACAGTAGAATGTTAAACTCCTAACTAACTTAAGTCTTAATAGTATTTTGATATCCAACCATTTTAGGTGTTCAAATTTGAAATGAAATTCAGATTTCAATGAATTGGTTTGATGTTTAATTGGTTCCATATGTTATTACGATCCTCTACACGGTTGTGGAGGCGGAGGGATAGACATCAGTCGTAGATGCATATTATAGTTGCTATCGGATCAAAGGTTCGACGGATTTTTCACTATTTTATTTAGAAATATTTATTCATTTCATTTTGACGTTTGCTGAGGCGGAGATGGTGGATGTTCGTGGTCGCAGATGAACCTAGGTATAGGGTAAGAGAAAATGGATTTTGGGATGATTTTAGGGTTTTAAGCTGATATTAGAGTTTTGAATTAATTTTAGACAGTTAAGGGAGAGATGAGGAATTTGAAATTCTTTAATTTTTGGGGTCATTTCAATTCCATTGAATCTAGTAAGTTAAAATACTTAGTTAAATTTCCTTGAATTTATAATTCCGCATAAAAATATATCCAAACAAGATATTTCACAGGAAAGCATTTTAAATACCCTCTAAATTACAGCAAAGCTTTTGAAGCTCTGAAGAAAGCTGCTCAAGAAGCAAAGAGAAAAAAAGAAGAGAAAGAAGAAGCTGCAAAGGCAGAAGCTGAACGCCTAGAAGCCTTAAAAGCAGAAGTTGCTAAACTGAAGGCTCCAGTTGATGAGTTAGAAGCACAGGCTGGAACTTCTACGATTGAATTGGTTTCAACTTCTGCTCCACTACCCTCTGACTTGGAAGCAACCTTGGCAACCATTCAGGCAGAACAACAAGAATTCAGACAACACATGACTGAACAGAACAAGGTCAACTCAGAACTCAAGGATATGCTTGCTCAGATTCTTGCCAAGCTTTCTGGGCCCCAGCCTTAGTCCTTTAGTATTTCTGATTTCTTTGTATTTCTGTAGTTTTTAAAACCTTATTGTTTGTTTCTGCAGTTTTCTTTGCACTTGTTTCATTTATATATAAAAGTTTTGTTTCTCTTTTGTTTCTTTACTTCATTACTTTAGTTCCCTCTTTTCTGAAACTTATGTTTTATGTTCATATACCTTAAAAAGGGGGAGTACTAGTCTACTTCTTATCTTGTGTTTTAACTAAGTTTTTCACACTTCAAATCTTTTTGATTATGAAGAAAAGAGGGAGTACTAGTAATTATTTTGATAAGATAAGGAAAAATTATTTTGGAGAATTAAGTGATCAAATTGTGTAACATCTATAGACTTTCTTTGAAGCATTGCACGGCTTACATTCACTTCTTCTAGAAGTGTTTATCATTTGCTTTTAAGCTCTGATTAGCTGTGATACACTAGTTACACTACTTATGCTCTGATATACTTGTGTCAATTATTGCTCTGATCACATATTTTATATATAGCTCATAATCTAGACTCTTCTAATGTTTTCATTAAGGCTTAGATTCAGGGGGAGCTTAGCTCATAATCAAGTTCAAGTCTTAGATTCAGAAGGAGCTGAACAAGCTAGACATATCAGGATAAGCTATTTATAAACCTTAAACTCTGATTGTTTTAGTTTTTGTTCATCAAAATACATTTTGTCATCATCAAAAAGGGGGAGATTGTAAGACCAAGTTTTGGTTATGTTGTACATCTCTAGGTTTTGATGATAACAAGTATATATTTGTGGATGAACAATTTTGGTATTCTAACCTTTTTCTTTTAAGTGTTTGACAAACAGGTTCTGATTCTGATTTGAAGATGAATTCATCAGAAGTCAAAGACCAAACATTGACCAATAATCCGCTTCTGCACTCACTACGTTCTAATGAACGGTAGAATTTTCCTTCAAAAGTTCTGAAGAGGAAGCTCTGATGACGGGTTCTGAAGATCAAGCGCTGAAGACTCTGAAGACCAGAAGTTTTGAGTGAAAGGTCAAAGACTCTGAAGACTTGAAGATTCTGAAGACCCAAAGAAAATTGGTTCTGAAGACCAAGTGCTTCTACTCTGAAGAACATAAGTTCGGAATGAACGGTCCAAATGCTGAAGACTTGAAGCTCTGAAGATCCAAGCTACCTTGTGACTCTGATCAGAAGCTTCACAAGTTCAATTGAGAAGCGCCTCTAAAGATCAGAAGTCAAAAGCAAAAGGCATGGATCACTATCAAAATTACAAGAGCAGTGTACTATTCTGACCGCCTACCTAACGACGATCAACCACAACAAGTTCTGAAAATTCCATAATTGCCCTCGAACTGATAGAATCTTTCAACAGAAATATCACGTGAAGCTTGGAGTATATAAAGGCTGAAGAAAGGAAGAAATAGATAAGAGAAAGAAACCGAGTGTAAGACCCGGATAATTTATGCGATTAATTAACTAGTTATTTATTAGTTAAATAGCGATAAGCGCTATTAAGTTTAAGTTGATGTATCTATTGTGCCTTCTGTGTTTATGTAAAAAAAATTATTGTATAATTAAGTATCATTATTTTCTTACTTGAATTGAAGTAAAAGAAAATTTAAAGTTTAGTTAAAAGAAAAAAAAATGAAAGGAAGAAAGTCACGAAAGTGACTTATATGGAAAAAAAAAAAAAGATAAAGAAGAAAGTAACGAATTGAAGAAAATGTTTATGTGATTTGTATATGTGTATATATAACGTGTTAATACCTTGTTTTTTGATCACTTAAACTTGCTCAAAGTGATCTTAAATTCTATCATAGAGTTCCTAATCATTTTTAGGATAATGTTTCATCTTCCTAATATTTTTTTTTTTTTAGCTCTATGAGTTAAATCCTACACTACCAAAATCATCTCATACCACAAATATATTATATAACTTCAGCTTTTTCACTTCCCTAGCGTGGCAGAGAACCACGTCCACTAAGTGTCCTAGAGGATGACTCTTCAATTCAAATGGTGAATCATCTACCTATTCAAGCATGACACATGAATCAAATTGCTGAATCATTTTCCATTCTCTTGACAACACATACTCTACTATCTATCACCATTTGACACCTCCAACTCTAGCTTTCATGATCCACACAGCTCAATTTCTGTTTCCCTCACATGCATTCCCGTTTCAGATTTCTTCACCATGAAGTACCATTATTTTTCTATTTTTTTGAAGCCTATAAAAGGCCAGAGATGTAGTGAGTTTCGATGGCAATTCATCATCTATGCAACACACGCACTAGGCTGTACTCTCACACAATATTCAATAGAATTAGCTTTTGAGTAAATGCTACTTGAGTGAATTAGATTTTGGTGAAGATTCTTGAGTTTTTATCTTGAGTGTGACGAGATTCTTGAGTTTTGGAGCGGAAGCTAGGATCTTGAAGTTTAGTATTTTCTACAACGATTAATTTTTGAGATCTAAAAGATCACGAGGTTCACAACTTCCATGCCCAACTTCTACTCACGAAGGTAAGGGTAACTCAGTTTTAGCGCGTCTTTGAGTCTTGTCAGCTTTTATCGCACTGCCTGCGTTTGAGATGAAGATGTTTATATTGATTGACATTGGATTATGATTATTATGCTTGCAATGTTGTATGCTTGCTTATGTTGACTGTTTCTGAGGCTTGTGCCAAATGTTTTCTGAAGGCTTCGGCCGAGTAAACTTATTGAGACGTGTGTCTCCGTTTTCTGAGAGGCTTTGGCTGTTTACTGGTTTCTGTCATTACTGCTTTCTAGTGGATATGACATGGTTGTTGTTGAAACTTGACTTGGTTATTGAATTTGGGAGTTGTGGATTCATTTTGGCATATAGGGCTGAAACTTAAGTGGCAGTGTAGTGGTTTTCTTTCCACATGACTGTCCCGTCTTTCATGGGCATTATTAAGTGGCAGTGGAGTGGATATTTTCACAGGACTGTCCCGTCTTTCATGGGCGTTATTAAGTGGCATTCAGGGGGGTCCGTTCTCCGTCTGTCCCGTCTTTCATGGGCGATATTTGGTGATAGTTCAGGGGAGTCTGTTTCCCGCTCTGTCCAGTCTTGTGAGACACTATTGATCGATCCATTTTGGTAGCAGCATATAGTTGCATTATAGGGGACTAACACCTGACCCTATGTTGTTGGATTTTAGTTATTGGTTTATTGTTATCTGATTTGATGTTATATTGTCGAGGTTGTTGATATCTGATTTGATGGGATATTGTTTATATATATTTTGATTATATGTTGTTGATTATGTTTATGTCTGATTTAATTTCATGTTGCTAATTTCTATTGATATTTATCTTGGATTATATTGTTAGCTTATCTATTTGTGGTATGAATTAAGTTATTAGTTTATCTATCATGACATGCAATTAATTCTGATTAGCATGCTTTCTCTTTTATATGTGGTAGTTGTATGGAGTTAACCCTTTCTAGTTGCTGTTTGGGCGCTTAACGCTATTAGGCGATGAAGAGCCTTCTGGCGATGCTTAGCCATGCTGAGATGGAGGAAGGATAGTAACCGGCGGAGCAAGGATGGAAGAAGCTGTATAGTTTCCTCTTAGTGGTTTATGCTTTGAGTCTTCTTCCTTATCTGAAAACTCTGTTACTAAAACCCTGTTTTCGCCACTGTTTAAGTGTGCGTACTTATTTTGGAAACTTGCTTATGATATTGTAAGACATTATTATTATATGTCGGGAACGGGTTGTTTAACTAAGACTATGTTATGTATTAAACTGTGTTTAGTTGTTTTGAAAAGAAAAAAAAAATATCGTGTTTTCTTAGGATTATGAAATAGTCCTTAGACTTTGTTAGGTTACTAATGTGACTCCTCAGTTGAGAAACCGGGGTGTTACAATTGTGGTATCAGAGCTTTGGTCTAGATAACCAGAGCTTTTGGGTAGAGTTTCTGCTTAAGATGTTTGAACTCCGAGACCGATTGATGGGGTGTCAATCGGAGGAAGAGTGTGCTTAATTACTGCTTATATAAACTATTCTTGAAGGTTGTTCGTAGGTGAATAACCTTATGCTAGTTATTGCTAATTATACATTTGATATAAGTATATACATAGTTAGTTATTATAGAACTTTGTGTTGTTCTGACCTGAGTATCTGTTGTGGTCTTTGACTGTTCATGAAAACAGGAACAGGAGGTTTCCACAACTGAACGAGACTCAAGGTTCAGACAACATGAATCCGATGGCGCAAGCTATTGCTAATCTGACTGCCCTTATGGCACAACAAGTTACTAACACTGCTGCACGGGAGGAAGCTGATGCTCAACGTGCTGCTACTGCGGTTTTGGTGGCTGCCCAGAACCAAGCTGAAGAGAATACTCGCCGTGTTCAGCGTGAGGAACGTGAACTAGCTTCTGCTCAGACCAGGGGTCTGAATGATTTCAAGCGTCAGGATCCACCGAAGTACGCTGGGGGCTTCGACCTGGAAGAGGCAGACTTATGGCTCCAAGAGTTGGAGAAGATCTTTACCTTCTTGCGTACAAGTGCAGAGATGAAAGTTGATTATGCAACCTACCTGCTAACGGGTGAAGCTGAGTATTGGTGGCGTGGGGCTAGAGCTATGTTGGAGGCTGACCAACAAGCCATCACTTGGGAGTGTTTTCGTAGAGCTTTTCTGGACAAGTACTTTCCTGTTAGTGCCAGAGCTGCTAAGGAGGCACAGTTTCTGAGGCTCCGTCAGGGGGGCATGACCGTTGCTGAGTATGCTGCAAAATTGGAGTCGTTGGCGAAACATTTTCGCTACTTTAGAGGACAGATAAATGAAGGCTATATGTGTGAGCGCTTCATTGATGGGCTGAGTTATGAGCTGCAGAGGGCGGTGCAACCGCTAGGATTGAATCGCTATCAAGTGCTGGTGGAGAAGACCAAGGGGATTGATGCCATTGATAATGCAAGGGGCAGGTTCCAAGGTCTGAACAAGCCTTACCAAGGAAGTGGAGGTCCGGCTAGGACTAGCCAAGGAAGAGGTGACAAGGGTAAGCACTTTCAGAAGAAGCCGTATGTTCGTCCCCAGGGTAGAGGGACAGCTTCTGGTTCCTTTTATCCTACGGGTGGGAATGCTGTTGCACCAAGACCTCTAGCAGTGAGTTTAGAGGGTGTGACTTGCTTCAAGTGCAACAAGAAGGGGCATTATGCTAACAACTGTAATGAGATGGTGTGTTGGAACTGCAACAAGTTAGGCCATCATTCTAGGGATTGCCAGGCTCCTAAAGTTGAGGCTGCTGTGAATGTTGCTGGGGCGAGGAGGCCTACTGCTGGTGGAAGAGTCTACTCGATTACTGGAACTGAAGCTGATGAAGACGATGGTTTAATCCGCAGTACCTGCGAGATTGCGGGTAATTCCCTTATCGCGCTATTTGATTCTGGTGCTACGCATTCATTTATAGACATAGCTTGTGCGACAAGGTTAAAGCTAGAAGTGTCAAAGTTACCGTTTGACTTGACAGTGTCTACCCCTGCATCTAAGAGTCTAGTAACTAACACTGCATGTTTGGAATGTCCCTGGATGTACCTAGACAAGAAGTTTGTAGCAAACTTGATTTGTTTACCTCTCAAGGGATTGGATGTGATCATAGGCATGGATTGGTTGTCCCACCATCATGTTCTTCTTGATTGCGCCAATAAGGTAGTTATCTTTCCCGATGCTGGACTCGCCGAATTTCTGAACTCGTACTTTTCGAAGCTCTCTTTAAGGAAAGGAGCTTTGAGTTCTCTCATGTCTACAACCGTAATGGAAGCTAAGGAGAATGGAATACAAGGAATAGCTGTTGTGCAAGAGTTCGAGGATGTGTTCCCCGAAGACGTACCTGGAATACCTCCAGTCAGAGATATGGAGTTCACCATTGATGTAGTCCCAAGCACTGGACCTATATCGATCGCGCCTTATCGTATGGCACCGGCAGAACTGACGGAGCTGAAGAGTCAACTTGAGGATTTAACCAAAAAGGGGTTTATCCGACCTAGCGTTTCTCCGTGGGGAGCGCCAGTGCTGCTTGTGAAGAAGAAAGACGGAAGATCGCGACTTTGCGTGGACTATCGACAGTTGAACAAAATCACGATAAAGAACCGTTATCCGTTGCCGAGGATTGACGATTTGATGGATCAATTGAAGGGTGCTACTATTTTCTCGAAGATTGACCTGAGATCAGGATATCACCATATTAGAGTCAAAGACGAGGATATTCAAAAGACTGCGTTTAGGACACGCTATGGGCACTACGAGTACTTGGTGATGCCGTTTGGACTACATGAATAGGATCTTTCGTCCATTCTTGGATCGCTTCGTAGTGGTGTTCATCGACGACATCTTGATCTACTCGAGGAATCGTGAAGAACACGAGGAACATCTACGTCAAGTATTGCAAGTTCTTCGGGAGAAGGTATTGTATGCTAACGCGGCAAAGTGTGAATTTTGGTTGGAAGAAGTAAAGTTTCTAGGACATGTCATCTCAAAGGAGGGCATTGCTGTGGATCCCAGTAAAGTGGAAGCTGTAACTGCATGGGAGCGTCCTAAGACTGTGACAGATATAAGGAGTTTCATCGGTTTAGCTGGATATTACCAACGATTCATTGAAGGGTTCGCTAAGATTGCAGGACCATTAACGAAGCTTACTCGGAAGAACCAACCTTTCGCTTGGATAGAGGATTGTGAACAGAGTTTCCAGGATATGAAGGAGCGCTTGACCACCGCGCCAGTTCTGACTTTACCACAAGAGGAGGAACCCTATGAGGTTTACCGCGATGCTTCGTACCAAGGTTTGGGTTGTGTGTTGATGCAACACCGAAAGGTCGTGGCTTATTCTTCAAGGCAGTTGAAGATACATGAGCGGAACTATCCTACGCATGATTTGGAGTTAGCGGCTGTGGTATTTGCGCTCAAGATTTGGAGGCACTATCTTTATGGGAGTACTTTCACTGTGTTCAGTGATCATAAGAGCCTGAAGTACCTGTTCGATCAGAAGGATCTGAATATGAGACAAAGGCGTTGGATGGAATTTATCAAGGATTATGATTTCACTTTGCTGTACCACCCAGGAAAAGCAAATGTTGTAGCAGACGCACTGAGTCGCCAGACAATTCATGTTTCATCACTGATGATTAAGGAATTGGAACTTATCGAGACTTTTCGCGACCTCAGTTTGGGTATGCAAGTGACACCTGGAAAATTGAGCTTTGGGATAGTGACGATCACTAGTGATTTTCTGAACGAGATCAAGGTGAAGCAAGTGTTAGATGAGGAGCTGATCGAGAAACGAAACTTGGTCATTTTGGGAAAAGCGCCGGATTTCGAGGTAGGAACCGACAACATTCTGCGTTGCAAAGGACGTGTCTGCGTTCCATTGGACATGGAGTTGAGAAGGATGATTCTTGACGAAGGTCACAAGAGTAGATTGAGTATTCATCCTGGATCGACAAAGATGTATCAAGATCTAAAGTTGAATTTTTGGTGGCCAGGAATGAAGAAGAATGTAGCAGAGTTTGTGGCGGCATGTCTGACATGTCAGAAGGCGAAGATAGAGCATCAAAAGCCTGTAGGTATGTTGCAGTCACTTGATGTGCCGGAGTGGAAGTGGGACAATATCTCTATGGATTTCGTGGTAGCTTTACCAGCTACAAGGAAGAAATTTGATTCCATCTGGGTCATTGTGGACCGTTTGACGAAATCAGCACATTTCATACCGGTGAAGACCACGTTCAATGTGGAGGCACTTGCAAAAGTGTATGTCGCTGAGATTGTACGACTTCATGGAGTACCCTCGAGTATTGTTTCTGACAGAGATCCGAAGTTTACTTCGCATTTCTGGAAGGCCTTGCACGAGGCGCTTGGGACGAAGTTGAGGTTGAGCTCTGCCTATCACCCTCAGACAGATGGACAGACCGAGAGAACAATACAGTCATTGGAAGACTTGCTGCGAGCTTGTGTTCTGGATAGTCAAGAAAGCTGGGATGAGCTGTTACCGTTGATCGAATTTACTTATAACAACAGTTTTCATGCTAGTATTGGAATGGCACCTTATGAGGCTTTGTATGGGAGGAGATGTAGAACTCCTCTATGTTGGTTCCAAGATGGTGAACATCTTCTCGTTGGACCTGAACTAGTGCAACAAACTACTGAGAAAGTAAAGCAAATACAAGAGAAGATGAGGACGTCGCAGAGTCGACAGAAGAGTTATGCTGACACACGATGGAGAGAGTTAGAGTTTGAGGCGGGAGATCATGTGTTTCTTCGCGTAACACCAACTACCGGAGTGGGAAGGGCGATAAAGTCGAGGAAGCTGACACCGAAGTTCATTGGACCGTATCAAATTATCGAGCGAGTCGGTAAAGTAGCCTATCGGATTGCGTTGCCACCTTTTCTTTCCAAGATTCATGATGTGCTACACGTGTCACAATTGAGGAAGTACATCCCTGATCCCTCTCATATTATCAAGGAAGACGATATTCAACTTAGAGACGACTTGTCTTTTGAAGTGACACCAATAAGGATTGAAGAACGTAGGATCAAGCAGCTAAGGAACAAGCAGGTCCCTTTGGTGAAAGTAATTTGGAATCAAGTGACAGGCGATGCCACTTGGGAGCTAGAAGAGAAGATTAGGGAGCAATATCCAGAACTCTTCGTTGAGGCTTAAGTTTCGAGGGCGAAACTTTCTTTTTGGGGGGTAGTAATGTAAGACCCGAATAATTTATGCGATTAATTAACTAGTTATTTATTAGTTAAATAGCGATAAGCGCTATTGAGTTTAAGTTGATGTATCTATTGTGCCTTCTGTGTTTATGTAAAAAAAATTATTGTATAATTAAGTATCATTATTTTCTTACTTGAATTGAAGTAAAAGTAAATTTAAAATTTAGTTAAAAGAAAAAAAAATGAAAGAAAGAAAGTCACGAAAGTGACTTATATGGAAAAAAAAAAAGATAAAGAAGAAAGTAACGAATTGAAGAAAATGTTTATGTGATTTGTATATGTGTATATATAACGTGTTAATACCTTGTTTTTTTTTATCACTTAAACTTGCTCAAAGTGATCTTAAATTATATCATAGAGTTCCTAATCATTTTTAGGATAATGTTTCATCTTCCTAATATTTTTTTTCTTTAGCTCTATGAGTTAAATTCTACACTACCAAAATCATCTCATACCACAAATATATTATATAACTTCAGCTTTTTCATTTCCCTAGCGTGGCAGAGAACCACGTCCACTAAGTGTCCTAGAGCATGACTCTTCAATTCAAATGGTGAATCATCTACCTATTCGAGCATGACACATGAATCAAATTGCTGAATCATTTTCCATTCTCTTGACAACACATACTCTACTATCTATCACCATTTGACACCTCCAACTCTAGCTTTCATGATCCACACAGCTCAATTTCTGTTTCCCTCACATGCATTCCCGTTTCAGATTTCTTCACCATGAAGTACCATTATTTTTCTATTTTTTTGAAGCCTATAAAAGGCCAGAGATGTAGTGAGTTTCGATGGCAATTCATCATCTATGCAACACACGCACAATATTCAATAGAAACCGAAAGATTTACTTGAAATCTTAAAGGGAAGCGTATTATTTGCAAAACCCTATTCAAACACCCCCCCTTCTAGTGTTTTTCATACATTCAGGATAGGTACATGAGTGGATCCAAATCCTTTTTCTTTGTAACTTCTAAAGTTAACGCAACGGAGTTACTAAGAGAGAATAAGTTAATCCATGTGTCATATTTTCATTGGAGAATAGTAAAAATATGACTTTTTTTGGTGAATGGGAACAATAGTAAAAATAAGACTTATGGTATTGTATTTAAGATTTTTCATATTTTTTTTTACATTTAATTTTGTGTTTGGTCTTTAGCAAGGTATTCCTACACTCGGCAACCGTGAGACTAATCTCTCGTCTCACGGCCAGCACACTAGCGATGGGGGCTGACTAATGAATTTTTTCCATTCACAAAAGTCAAGATATGAGTACGAACCCTCAACCACTTGCTTAAGGAGCAAAGTATTATACCATCCAACTTAATCACTTGCTTGTTTGCATTTAATTAGAGTTCGACTAAAAAAAGTTTAGCATAACGTTTTACAATAAAATACAGTATTTTATAAATTCAGAATTTGAAAAACTTCATTAAATTGTTTTTTTAATATATTAAATTTTCAACTATAAATTTATTAAATGGTTGACGATTATCAATTCGACAATTTCATACACTTAAGTTATTGTTTAATTGAATATAATATAGACTAAATATTTTTATATATTAAAATTTTAATTTTTTTTTTTTTGAGAAATCAAATGATATATTATCAAGATGGAGGGAGATCCATCCGAGAAAAGTAGCTTACAATGGCTAAAGGCTTACAAAATACCAGGTAGATAAGCTACCTAAAAGTACCTACTGTCAAGTGGAATACTAATTTAGAATTAGCAAAATACCAATGACAAGTTCTGTGATATTCTACTTGCAAGCTCGTAGCTCACCTTCTCTCATAATCCTATCCACTGTTTCCACAACCAGCTGATGTATTATTATTGCATCAACTCAACGTCTGTTTGAGCATGGCTACCAAGGCACTTGAGCTGAATGTTTTACTGATTTCCTGCCCCTCTCAAATACCTTTCATCTTCCACCAAAACCCATAAAGGATCCACACGAAAGCAGCCTATATTGGCAAGATAATCAGCTAGGGAATTAGTCTCCCTATAATTATGCCTTACCTCTAGACAATTCACCTCCTGTTTTAAGAAGTCAATCTGGTTTAACTCATTCTCCAACCTCCAAGGCCTCTTGTTTGGCGAGCAAACCCACCCCACTGCAGTCGTCGAATCACTCTCTATGATTATATTCTTGATTAAATACTGGTGACAGAAAATTAGAGCGTTCAAGATAGCTTTCAGCTCCGCCTCATAGGCCCAACCCACTCCCATATTTAAAGCAAAGTAACCCAGAATTTTCTTCTTGGAATTTCTGATAACCCCACTGAAGGTGCGAAAAACACTAGAAAGGGGGGGTTTGAATAGAGTTTTTGAATCTCGGGTATACTTTTAAGCTTTTTCAAAACTCAAAGATAAAAACTAAGTGCTGAATAATAGGAAGTAAAGCACACGAGTATTTTATCCTGGTTCACTTGAGATAAAAGCTCAAGCAAATCCAGTCCACCTGTGAAGGTGATTTCTTCCTTCTTCTGATGAAGGCAATCCACTAAAATCAATGAGTGTTACAACTGCACTTTGCAACCTGCTAAGTGACTAACAATACACTGATTTTCTCACTAGTATCCTCTTAAGAAGCTGATCTACCGATCCTCTTAAGACTAGCTAAATACTGAATCAGCCTTGATTCAGTCCTCTCAAGATCCGACCAACCTTGGTCTCTTGATGAACTTTACAAAATGTGTAAAAGGTTTCGGGTTTACAATAAGTGCTTCTAACAAGCGAATAGTAAACTCAGAAGTTTAAGAACAGTGAAGAAATAATGCTAAGAGAATGGTTCGTATGTGTTGAATATTTTCAGCAAAGTTTCTTCGCTTCTTTCTTCTTTCTTCAGCCTTTATATACTCCAAGACTTGTGATGTAGCCGTTGCAAGGGTTTTATCCGTTGGAGTGACAATTCTGTAATATCAGACTGCTAGGCTGTACAAGGTAGGTGGCGGACAGACTGAGACTTGTACGATGTTGTACTGTGATAGCGACCTGTCCTCTCACCGGTTGACTTGAGATCAAGGAGCTTCAGATGAATGTAGGTGAAGCTTCTGATCATGGTCAGATTGAAGCTTGGAGTCTTCTGACCATGCAACTTCTGCTTCTGAACAAGTTCCTCAGAACTTCTGATCGTCAGAGCTAGAATAGCTTGGGTCTTCATAACCAACTTCTTGCAAGTCTTCAGAACTTGAGTCTTCTGCTTCTGGACCGTTCCACTGGAACATCTGGTCTTCAGAACTTCTGACTTGAGTTCTTCAGATCTTCTTGAGAGCTTCCATCTTCAGAACTTCTGAAGTATTTGCCACTGTTCAGAACGAACATGGTAGGATAATGAGCTCTCTTTTTAGTAACCCTTGGTTCTTCTTCTTCTGAACGAATAGGCTTGGGTCAGATTCAGAACCTGTTTGTCACAGCTTAAAAAGACAAACGTTAGGGTACCACAATTGTTCATCATCACAAACCTTAATTGTAATCATCAAAACATAGAGATGCAACCACTGATCAAACCTTGATCTTACAATCTCCCCCTTTTTGATGATGACAAAACAAGTATTTTGATGAACAATTTTTACACAATAAACTGAATACACAAGGGTAGCACCTGATTCTGAGCTAGGGTCTCCCCCTGACTCCCCCTGAATCTATGACTTGATGAATTGGTGAATAGTTTAGATTCGGAGTCTGGTTATGTGATCAGATTTTACGCTTGAATAGATGTATACTCATCAGAAGTGATGGTTCAGAACTTAGCGTATATCACATAATAACATAGAGTCTTGTCTAGATATAATTGGAATAAGACGTCAGAAGCAAGATTAGTTCAAAATGTATTCCTTATCTGAGACGCTTGACAATATCTATGTGCTATAAGTATTGATACTTGTTCTCCTCTACTGGTTTTATATAATATAAAAGTTTATCAAAACCATAAAAGTTTATCAAAACCATTTTATGTACTCCCCCTTTTTGTCATAATCAAAAAGAGTGAAAAACAAAATCAACAATAACAATAACAGGAAATGAGGCAAATAAAATATGTTATTATTACTGAACGGAGAAGAAGTACAAAGGATCGAGAGGAACGAAGAAGACTAATCCTAGATAAATAGGAAAGCTCTAGAATTCTTCATGGAGAGAAGTTGAAGGTGGAGAGGACGAATGTCCGTATCAATTGAGGCTAACTGAGTAGCCAGTTCCTCCTTCGAGTGAACAGTCTCCTGGACCGCCTCTGGATCCGCTTCATCGTTAACTGCTTCATATTCCAGAAGCATGCAAATGCCCTGGAGCTGATCTTCAACGTCCTTCCGGCGAGTGGTCAGACGCAGGAGGTCAGTCAGAACTTCTTGAAGGTTCTGAAGACAGAGAGTTTGATGAGAAGTGAGCCAGCAGTTCAGAAGAGTCTCAATCTTCTCAAGAGCGTGAGAGATCTGAGAAGAAGATAGATTGACACTCCATGGAAAGACTTGATCGAATACCAGAGTCTTGAGTTCAGATATCAAATTGACAGTAGTCATGGTGATTTGGAGGAGATAAGAATAGAGAAGAATGGAATTGAATGTGAAGGGGAAGATGAACGCAGTGAATATAAAGAAGAAAAGTAACAGAAAACCATGCATAAAACTTATCAATCATAAAAGCATGTGAGTTACTAATGGACGGTGCATTGAATCAGAGAATGAAAAACTTAACACGGTCAACATGAAATAAATTCAGTCATAATGAATAAATGCATGCATGATAGAGATGAGAAATTCAGGGCTTGGAGGTGGAAGGAAGATTGTCCATAAGATATTTCATGATGGCTTCCATTTTGCTTGAGGACTCTGCAATCTGCTTGCTCTGCTCAGTCTGAACTTGTCCTTGTTGCTCAACCATCTGAAACAATCGCTGCTGATCATCTTGAATCCTGTCAATCCGAGCAGCTAAAATGGCAACTTCTGGAGCTGGAACAGAAGTGGGAACTTCTGATGCTTGTGGATGAGTGGCAGCTTCAGCTTCTGAAGTCATAACAGTATCAACGTGAATCTGCCCTTGTTTCTGAACTTCATCACATGTAAGACCCAAGTTTTTAAGTTTTGGATAAGGGAATAAAGTACAAGAGTTTATTGGATGAAATAAATTTATGAAGGAGAAGGTTCAGGTAAAGTCCAAGGATTGTATCAAAACCGATAAAAGTTATAGCACGACTAACATTCGCCTAATCTTAGGTCGAAGACCCTAGTGAATAGTTAATTTATACTTTAGGACACGATGGAAACTAATTCCAAAAATCTTCAGAGAAATATTAGAATTTCTCTTATTCGTCTATAAACAAGTATTTCGACGCGAAACCCTGGAACGTACGAACGTTGAATTCCAATACTCGGAAGTTTGCCGAAACCAAAACCCTGATAGTTCAAGAAACCTAAGATCAACGGACGATGAAGACTTTTTCTATTCGGAGCTTCAAATGAAGATTCCACCCTCGTTCGCCTATTTCTCTCGTTATTTCTAATCTTTCTTCAGAAGGAAGTTTTCTCATCCGACATCCACTGCAAAAAGTAACTTATCGGGTAAAATAGTTTTACACCGACTTTGCGTTAGTCACCTAAAATACAAGGAAACCTCTGTTGAGTTTTGGAATTCTGTCGCCAAAACCTATCTTAGAACTCACGGAGAATGAAGCCGGAAAAATAGGAATCATTCTTATATTTTTATTTTAACTCTATGAGTTAAATCCTCCGGTATCTAAACTAATCTGTACCGGTTTACAAAATATCTTCTCAAAATATCTCCCTAAAATATCTATTCGTTCTTATCCAGTCTTTGATAAATATCTATTCATTCTTATCCAATCTTTGATAAATATCTATTCGTTCTTATCCAATTTCTGATAAATATCTATTCAACCTTATCCGATCCTTGATAAATATCTACTCATCCTTATCTAATCTCTACAAAATATCTTTACAAAATATCTTTACCAAAATATCTTCTCAAAAATATCTATCCATCCTTATCCATCCACCAATGCATCCTTATCCAAACTTTGCAAAATATCTCCATTTCCTTCACTATATATAGGTTATAAGCTAGAAAATGAAAATTTTGCAAAACTCACCCATTTCCCTCCCCAAACCCGCGAGCATCAAGAGAGAGAGAGAGATCCGGATCTTCGTCGTTTCTTGCCCGTTTGCTTCACCGATCGTTGCTAATCGAAGACCTTGAGGTAGGTAAACTATATCTCTCTTCTGATCGTCGTTTCTGTCGACTTCTCCTAAGTCTTTATGTGTCCAAAGTTTTGAGGTTTTTGGAAAATTGTCCAAATAGCTTGATTTCTTTGTCTAAACATCTTCCCTACGTGCTCAGGAGCACTTCTGTCGGATTAGTTTTTTCGTAATGTCGCCGGAATTCCGTCGAAATCAATTCTACCTCAAATACCCATTTTAGGGCAAAGTCTCAATCTTTTAGCTTAGAACTCTCGACTTGGCTTAGTGCTAGTAGGATTAGTTGTCATAAACGTCGTTGTTGACGTCTCCATCCAATTTGTTTTTCAAAAATCCAGTTTTGAAATTCTGAGTTTAAAATAATGACCAAACTACCCCTATGTCAGTTTTCGATCCGAAAATTTTTCCGAGCTTAGATCCGCCTTAGTTACGACTTATGATAACCTAGGAACCAAGTTTGATCAAAGAAAAATCGACCCTCCCAATTAGGAAAAGTGGCCGAGAGCTATACCAAGGGGGGGAGGAAATCCGACTTTTTCGAAAACTTGTCCTAACGCGTTAGATTGTCGTACCACGGAGTTGTAGTGTTCCGTGTGACCCTAGGACTTATTGTTTGCTGAGTTTCTGACTCATTGTGATTGATTTCTGTGAAATTGCTTTAAGGTTCGTTTGAGGAATTCGGAGGACTTGAGGAGGAAGATCGTGAAGGAAAGACCAAGGAGCGAGCTGGAAAACCAACAGGTGAGGGCTACTCTCTGAATTACTAGATAATGCTTTAGGTGTCGACGAATTCGACTTGATTTATGTGTTATGCACTTAATTGCTAATTGCCTGAAATGATTTCTGAGGCTTCAGCCGATCTTGTTGAGTACTTGATGCCATGATATTGTGTGCTAAATGATTCACATGTTATGTGCTAAATGGTTAATCTAGGATGTGTTGGAATATGCTGTTTATGTTTATTGATTGAGCTGATTTATTTATGTTACTCCACTTATATCTGTTATGCTTTAGAGTGAGGATAACGGGCATGTCATGCCGATTTTATTTTTGAGATTTTGGGAAAGTTTGATGGGACGGACCAAGGTTCGTACCCTATTATTGCTTTATGGATCGAGACCTTCTCAAAGGAAAATGAGTTTGAAAATGATATTGGAAAAACCCCATTTGAACTCATGTAAGAACTTGGGTTGTTCTGTCTAAGGCAAGAAGGGCTTTTAATGAGGCATTGTGCCCGGCCAGCTTACCTGGGAACTTCTCGGGCCATTACTTGGGTGATGATGGACCTTTTGTTTTGAGACCATCACCAGGGAATCATTGGAATTATGGGATCTTTGGAACTAATAGGATTAGAGACGAAACTTAAACAATTTCATAATGAACCTCCATAATGTATTAAACAACCTCAAAACCCTTAATATAATGATAAAAGACTCAGACGAAAGTTTAGGGCTCGAATATTAGTTTTGAAAAATGAGAAGTGTCGTCGAGTCCAAGTCTTGAGGAAACTTACAAGTTTCCGAGTATGCTTATACTCTTTCGCTCGATGAGCAGTTTAATGTTTGGCTATCTAAAGTTTAGCCGGAGACTATAAGTTTCCAAGTACTTCGGTACCTTTTCGCTCGATGAGCAGTTTATTGATTGGCTATCTAAAGTTTAGCCGGGAACCATGAGTTCCCAAGTACATTCTTCTTCTTTTGATTAATTCATTTTGTCGCAGAATCGACATTTGCCTTAGGGTAGGCTTTTTAGAGACATTAAGTTAGTTAGAACACGTGGCGACGTGTCGAGTGAGGTCGGAGACGTTGTTTGGCTAATCACTTGCATTCATGCACTCATTTTGAGGTTAATACACGGCGGATTACCGGACCTCGGTGGATTCCAAAATGGTCATAAGACCCGGATTTCCATATTTAGGACACTACGGTGGTCCTTAGTAGCAGACGGAATGGCAGACCTACGGGTTCACTGCTGATCTGACTACTTTTGTGTGGTGTAAGAGGCGCCCGAGCGGAATGGTCCCACTTTGGCCGGTGTTAGGGCTGACTCGATGGTGTCCATCCTTCTTCCGGAATGCATTTTGTTACCCAGCATTGCATTTCATGCAACATACATGCTGACTTAGTTGCTGAGTGTGATTGGTACCTGTTTATCCTACTTGAGGCATGTTAATTGTTATTATGATCTTTATATTCATTGTGATATATGCAACCCTAGGATGTTATCCCTAAACGTATAAGCCTGAGAGGCTAAATAATTATTACCCTATATATCTGGTTTTATTATTTATATAATTCTTTGGAGTTGACCCTCGCGTCTTCTGTGTGTGTTTGGGCGGACTACGCCATTGTCAGTTGAGTATGGCGGACTGGTACGAGACGGTCGTCCCTTCGGGGGGGACCAGGTTTGAGATGTTGGACCAAGACACCCCGGGCTCATGGGTGGTCGACCCCGCCGGCCACCGAGCTATCTATTCGGGGCGAATAATGGAGGATCGCATTGACCGGATACCTAGCCTGACGCACGGAGTTTTGAGGCACTGCACTGTCAGCTTCAACTTACCACCGGGTGTACACTGCGGGACCTGGACTGGGAGTGCCACCACCACCGTCGCCTTCGGACGACGAGTACCCCTCGGAGGAGGTGCCTGTGGGAGGGACTTCTTCAGGCACTAGTTCACCCACTGTCGCGGCTGCTATAGACTTGGGATCGGGTGCAGAACCCGCTCGACCAGCTGTGGAGACCGATGCAGTCATCGACATAGTCGTCTTGGATTTAGATTCAGACGACGATCTTGGGGATGCATAGTTGGGATTAGTGTAGGAGAAGCGTCTTGGCTCTGATGTTCAGTCTTTCTTTTTGGGCAGGGTAGGTCCCCGACCTTTAGCTTTTCTTGTGGTTCTCTTTACGGAAATCACAGAGAGTTGGTTGGGCTAGGAGGTCTTGTTTTAGGCCATCTGGGCTGACTTATTCTCATTTTGAGGGTTTGTGTTGTAGACACTTAACCTTTTCTTTTGAAATGTACCTTTTTGCCTTCGGGCGTTACTCTCTTTTGCTGTCCGTCACTGGAGGGTTACTCGTGACGTGGTTTACTACTTACAGCGGGGGCTGTAATTATTATTGTATATTAGTTCTGTTATCTTCTGTTGTCAAGTTCTATTTCTTTCAGTTTTAATTTTGTATTATCGAGAAAAAAAATATATTCACGTTTTTCCGCATTAAGTATTTCTTTTAGTTACTAAAGTGACACCACCGAATTCGGGGTGTTACAATCACCAACTGCATCTTCCAGAATAACTATACCATCTGTGCTTTCTTCTTCTTCCTCTGCTGAGAGCATCACAACATCCTCTGAAGTACATTCAGAGACAACACATGGTCTTTCAACCATAGCTCGTCTCATGGGCTCACACACCTTGTGCAGCACTCTCTGCCTCTGCTCATAGGCCCTCTCAGATGCATCATGAACTCTTAGTCTTTTCTCCCTGCTAAGCTGCTTCTGAAGTTCATGACTTTTGCCTTCTGACCAACTCTCAAATGCAGACCATAGACTATCAACAAGAGAGGCATCAAACTGATTATCAGTTACCTGATACAGCCAGTTCAGCCTTCTGATGGCCTCTGTAGAAAACTCCTGAATGAGTTGAGGAAGATTCTGAGGAAGGAAGGAGGTGGCCAGGGTCAGAACAGGCTGAGGAGTTCTGGCAGCATTGGAGCTCGAAGCATTTGATTCTTCCATGTGCTCAGAAGGAATGGACTCAATCTCATGATCCTTCTCTACGCCTGAGTGATCTGATTCATCCATATGCTCAGCTTCAGTGATAGTATCCGGCCTTTGCCTTGAGGTGACAGTCTTTTCAGGTGAAGGGAAACTCAGATCCTGTGAGTTGACTGCTGAATAATTGGACAAGGACACATAGGAGGTCGCAGCAGCATCTGGAATCCGATCTTCAAAATTGGAAGCAAATTGTTGGAGAGGCTTCACATTGAAAGGCGGCTCAAGGATCTGGACATCATCATCTTCCTTTTCTTTCTCAGCAGGGATCTCACCAGTTTGGGTTATGAGGAAGGTGTGTGGAGTGGATGCAGGCTTGGGAGAGAACTGTTGAACTAAGGTTCTCAAAGTGGCCTCATGTTGAACAATACCTTGAATGAAGGAATTGAAAGGAGGTATTGGTTCAGTTGGGATGAATGTGGAAGAGGTGAAAATTGGAATGGAAGGGATGGCTGTGGTGGCTGTTTGGATCCTTGAAGTAGGAGCTTGAGGTTCAGCTTGTGTTTGAGTTTGTGTCTCAGTTTGAGTGGGTGCTGTTTGAGTTAAGGTGGGCATGGAAGTAGATATAGGCAGGGGTTGTTCAGGTATAACTACTAAAGCAGAATCAGAATTAATGCTTTCAGTAATTACCTTACTTGAGCTTCTGATTGGTGAGGTTCTGGTGAGAGTTGCAGTCCTTGCTGGATCAGAAGTGCGTTTAGATCTTCTTTCCCTCTGTACTTCTGAAGTTAGTTCAGATGCCTGTTCTGCAGCTGGTTCCTTCTGCTGAAGTGGTCCCCTCAGAGGAAGCTTTCTTCTCTTCACTAGGGGAATAGCGTCAGAATCAGTGGATTCTTCAGCATCTGAATCTTCCCTTATACCCTGAATCACATTCTGAATGATCTCATGGTCATCCTGCTTATCTTCCTCTTCCTCAAGAATAATTTTGCGTCTCTTAGCCAGAGGCATGTCTTCATCTTCAGTTTCTTCACTTGGGAAGTCTTCCCATGTGTCTTCTGAGCTTTCAGAATCAGACATTTGTTGTTGTTGAGCTGAGGTTCTCTTCAGATGCCTTTCAGGAGATGGTTCCCTGATGATCACAGTCTTGGAAGCAGTCTTCTTCTTTGCAGGTTCCTCTATCAGAATCCCTTTGCCCTTAGGATCTGAGGGCTTGCTGCTTGTTGTTCTCCTGGATTTCCTGGTTGCCAGGTTAGGAGGACTCTTAGGAAGAGTGCTAACAAATTATGTAAGGGTGATTGGATCACCTTGACTTCTGAGCATCCTGACATATTCCAGAATGCATGCTGGATTGTCCTTTTTGGACCAAATGGGAAAGTCATCAATGGGGTAATGCCTCCGACGAACTTCATCAGAAGTGTCTTCTTTGGGAGCAACTTTAATCTTCTCAATGATCTGCATCTTCTTCAACTTTGTGCTATTGAGAGCATCACCAACTGTCATGGCCAGATCTTCGTGAAGTCCAAGATCTGATAGAGTCTTGACAAGCTTATTTTGGACGAAGATGTCTGACAGCAGCCTTCCATACGGAATGTAAGAGATGAATCTCTTGTTCTCAGAACCAGTTGTGGTCCTTGATTTCACAATACACTCCTTCAGATAATTGAAAAGTAGGAATGGCAGACATATAAGCTCACTAGTTGAAATGTAGTACATGATTACCTTCTGAGTTGCATTCAGGTAATCAGTTCCTCCAGTTCTAGGGTGAATGCAGTGCATGAAGATCTTTTGCCAAATCTTCATCTCAGACTTCAAGTCCTTAAAGCTGTACTTGGTTTTTTCGTAAGACCAGTTGTCATAAAGCGCCTTGTTGACCACGGTCCTCATTCCCGCAACATTTGCTTCAACATTCTTGATCCTTTTTCCCTGCTGAAACTCCATACCCAGCAGTTTTGCTATAGATTCTTCAGAGATCACAATTTTCTTGTCCAGTACATGGGAGACGACGTAGTAGTCGTTGCAGACTGCATTCTTCCAGAACTCGACAACCAATTTGTGATAGATTGGACCAACGAGCCTGTTGAAGTACCCAGACCATCCTTGCAAATTGACTTGGTTCCTAATATCAAACCCATGTTGAGCAAGATTATCAAAATCAACTCTTGCTTCGCAGCACACACTTAGTTCTTCCACTTTCTTTGCACAGGTGACTACATTTGGTGCATTCAGAATCTTCTGAGCTTCCTCGAATCTTTGCTTCTCTTGATCTTTGGCAGTTTGTGTGGTAGAAGCAGGAACATTCGCCTTAGTTTTCCTCGATTTGCCCATGATTTTCAGAGATGGAGGTTTAGGGTTCAGAGAGAGGAGGAAATGTTGGAGGAAGGAATATGAATGAATGCAATGCACACGGATAGTTTCAAAACCGTAAATGTAAGTGAGTGGGAGATCGTGTGTGACAGTGCATATAGTGAGTTTAATGGTAACCGTTGACAGTTTTTCTAAGAAATTAAAGGCAAAATCAACGGTTATAAAATATATAATCTGAAAATAGCATAGTAGAGGAGAGTAGACGTCATCATTATAGCAGATATACCATGCGACTCAAGGAACTATGTCACAAATGAAGTGACACGTGTATTGTTGTCTACCACAGAAGTTTAACCAGTGGGTTAAGTGCTTCTGATCGAGTAACTTCTGAAGGAGGTAACATCTGATGACTTCAGAAGTACCAGGGTCAGAAGTTCTGAAGAAAACCTTACTCTGGACAAAAATCCATGTTCAGGTTTTCAAGAATAAATAAAAACCTATCTTCTGCCAAGGGCTTAGTAAAGATATCTGCCCACTGATGGTCAGTATCAACATACTCTAATGATAGAGTGCCCTTCTGAACATGGTCACGAATATAATGATACTTTACCTCTATATGCTTTGCTCTTGAGTGTAGAATGGGGTTCTTGCTGAGTGAAATAGCAGCTGTGTTGTCACAGTAGATAGGAACCTTCTTCATAGACAATCCATAGTCCTCTAGATGGTTCTTCATCCATATGGTTTGTGTACAGCAAGTGGCAGCTGAGACATACTCTGCTTCAGCAGTTGATAGAGCAATTGTGTTCTGTCTTTTGCTTGACCAAGATACAAGATTTGATCCAAGGAAATGGCAGCTTCCAGAGGAGCTTTTCCTTTCCACTCTATCTCCAGCAAAGTCAGCATCACAAAAACCTGAAAGTGTATACTCTGATGTTTTTCTATACATCAAGCCAAGGTTAGTAGTTCCTTTCAGATATTTGAGGATCCTCTTAACAGCAGTTAAATGAGTCTCTCTAGGATCTGATTGGAATCTAGCACAGAGATGCACACTAAACAATATATCAGGTCTAGATGCAGTTAAGTAAAGAAGAGAGCCTATCATTCCACGATAGAGCTTCTGACAAACCTTAGAGGAAACTTCCTCTTTCTTAAGAATGCATGTTGGATGCATTAGAGTCTTTGAGATGTTGCAGTCACTCATGTTGAACTTCTTCAGAAGTTCCAGGGTGTACCTCTTCTGATGGATGTAGGTGACTCCTGGTTGTTGATCTATTTGAATTCCCAGGAAGTATTTAAGTTCTCCCATCATGCTCATTTCAAATTCAGCCTGCATTAACTTAGAGAATTCCTTGCACAAGGAGGGATTAGCAGAACCAAAAATGATATCATCAACATAAATCTGAACTATAAGAATGTCATTCTTATAGGTTCTGCAGAAAAGAGTATTGTCACCTTTACCCCTTACAAACTCATTCTGTAGAAGAAAGGAGCTGAGCCTTTCATACCACGCTCTGGGAGCTTGCTTCAATCCATAGAGTGACTTCTTGAGCTTGTAGACATGCTCTGGGTGTTTGTCATCTTCAAAGCCAGGAGGTTGCTTGACATACACTTCCTCTGAAATGTAGCCATTTAGGAAGGCACTTTTGACGTCCATCTGGTGAAGAATGATGTTGTGATTTACTGAGAAGGAAATCAGTAGCCTTATAGCTTCAAGCCTTGCTACAGGAGCAAAGGTCTCAGTGTAATCAATTCCCTCTTGTTGACTGTAGCCTTGAGCTACCAGTCTTGCCTTATTTCTTGTTACTTCTCCTTTTTCATTCAGCTTGTTTCTGAATACCCACTTGGTTCCAATGACATGGAAACCTTTGGGTTTGGGCATTAAGGTCCATACATCATTCTTGGTGAACTGATCTAGCTCTTCTTGCATTGCTTGAATCCAGCCTTTGTCTTCAAGAGCTTCATCAACTGATTTTGGCTCAATGAGAGACACAAATCCCTTCAGACTCAGAAGAGTCTCTTCTGAAGGTTTGAGCATAGACCTGGTTCTGACGGGAGCATCTTTGTTGCCAATGATCAGTTCTTCTGGATGAGAAGCAACTATCCTTTTCTTCTTCTGAAGTGGATCAGAAGTTGTTGGAAAATCTTCAGATGCTTCTGTCTCTGGAGCAACATCCTCTGGCCTTTTCATTGGTTGATTTGCTTCTGAACAGTCAATGCTTAAATCTGCAAATCTTTCAAACAGCTTTGACTTTTCTGAGCCAAGCTTATCATCAAATCTAATCTGGATGGATTCCTCAACAGTTTGATGAATAATATTATAAATTCTAAAACCTTTAGATCTTTCAGAATAACCAAGAAAATAACATTTTAAAGCTTTAGAATCGAATTTACCCAATTGCTCCTTAGTGTTGAGCATGAAGCAAGTACTTCCGAATGGATGGAAGTAAGAGATATCAGGTTGTCTTCCTTTGCATAGCTCATACGGAGTTTTCTCCAGAATTGGTCTAATGGAGATTTTGTTCTGGATGTAGCAAGCAGTGTTGATTGCTTCTGCCCAGAAGTGCTTGGCCATACTTGATTCTTGCATCATGGTGCGAGCCATCTCCTGAAGAGTTCTATTCTTTCTGTCAACTACTCCATTTTGTTGAGGAGTGCGAGGACAAGAGAAGTTATGGGAGATTCCTTGAGAGTTGAATAAATCTTCAAAAGCTTTGTTCTCAAATTCTCCACCATGATCACTTCTGACAGTAATCACAGAAGATTGAAACTCCTTCTGAACTTGGGTAATGAAGTTAGTGAACACGGTATGTGTTTCATCTTTGTGCCTTAGGAACTTTACCCATGTCCACCTGCTATAGTCATCCACAATAACTAACCCATACTTCTTTCCTCCAATGGATTCAGTTTTCACTGGTCCAAAGAGATCAATGTGAAGTAGCTTGTAACACCCCGATTTCGGTGGCGTCACTTAAGTAACCAAAAGTAAACTTAATGCGGAAATACGTGAATATTTTTTTTTTCGATATAATAACTAAGACAAGTTTTCGGAAAAGGAAATTTTCCTCCTCCTCCCCTATAGGGCTCGGCCACTTTTGGTAATTGTGGGGCTCGATTTTTCTTCGATCAAACTTGGTTCCTATGCTTTCATAAGCCGTAACTAAGGGTATTCTGAACTCGGAAAAATTATCGGATCAAAAACTGTCGCAGGGGTATTTTGGTCATGATTTTTAACTTAGGATTTTCAAAACTGAAATCCCAAAAATAAAATTTTGCAGGGACGTCACCAACGACGTTTATGACAACTAATCCTACTAGCACTAAGCTAAGGCGATAGTTTTCAGCCTAAAGGTTGAAGCTTTACTCCAAAAACTCAAAAAATGGGTATTTTAGGCTAAAATTGATTCCGGCGGAATTCCGGCGACATAACGGAAAATCTAATCCGGCAGAAGTGATCTTGGGCACATAAAGAAGAGGTTTAGAATCAGAAATGAAAGATTCGGGATAGTTTTGCAAAAACCCATAAACTATCAGCTCAGAAAAGTCTACAGAAAAGCTATGGAAAAAGCGATCAGAGGTAAGGATTAGCGACTATACCTCGAAACCTTGAAGTAGCAACTGATTGATCGACGATCACGCAAGAATCGAACAAAAGCTCTTCTTCCTCCTCTCCTCTCAAACTCGCGGCCTCCTTGGTGAAAATGGGTAAGATATTTGTTTTTTTCTCATTTCTTGGCTATATATAGAGGTTGGCAAAACGCGGTAAAATGAAAGTTTCGCGAATCTGATTTTTCTGGCTTCATTCTCCATGAATTCTAAGATAGGTTTTGGCGAAAGAATTCCAAAACTAAAATGAGGTCTCCTTGTATTTTTAGTGACTAATGCATAATCGGTATAAAACTATTTTACCCGATAAGTTGCTTTTTGCATCGAATGTCGGAATGGAAAACTTCCTTCTGAAGAAAGATTAAAACATCAAGAGAAATGGGTGTACGCGTGTAGAATCTTCATTTGATGTTCCGAATAGAAAAAGTCTTCATTGTCGGTTGATTCTAGGGTTTTGAAATACCAGGGTTTCGGTTTCGGCAAACTTCCGATGATTGGAATCGGACGTTCGTAGATCCTAGAGTTTCGCCTCGAAACGATTTTGATATATGGAAAAAGAGAAGTTCTAACATTTCTCTGAAGATTTTTGGAATTAACTTCCATCGGCCTATAAGTGAAAACTAGCTATATACTAGGGTTTCTGACCTAGGTTTAAGCGTATAACGATCGTGCTATAACTTAAATCGACTTCGATAAAATCCTTTGACTTTTCCTGAACTTTCTCCTTCATAAATCTATTTCATTTGACAAACTCTTGTTCAGGTTTCCTTTCACAATACATCAACCCTAATCGTGAATAAGATTTTATTCACTAAGCATAAGCTTAAAAACTTGGGTCTTACATTACTACCCTCCAAAAAGAAAGTTTCGACCTCGAAACTTAAGGGTCAGTAAAAAGTTCTGGATATTATTCCTTGATCTTTTCCTCTAATACCCATATAGCACCGTCCGTGTCTTTGTTCCAAATAACTTTCACTAAAGCACTCTGCTTTCCCTTCGATTGTTTCACTCTTCTAGTCCCAATGCTGACCGACGGCGTCTCAAAAGACATATCGTCTTCTAACTCTCTGTTATCCGGTTTGACCACTTGCGTCGGGTCTCCGTTGGAAATAGTATTTGTTGGCATTCGTACAATCGCACAACCTTAACCATTTGCTCCTTTGCTTTTGTTCGTCCAAAATACTGATTAGAAACTCGGTACATCTCTATGCTCCGGAGTGAATGCTCAACTTGAGTCTTAATACCTCGGGCATCACAAGACTCATTCCCTTTAACATTAACTTATCAACAACTTATAAGCTAACCTTCATCTTAATATCTAACAATTCATTATTATCGTCTTCGTCCTCAAAACCTTCCTCACTCAAACCAACTCAAACTTACTGAAATCTCTAACGCTTTGCATAAATCGAGTCTTATCCTCTAGAAGATCAATTCATAACTGTACCTCAAAGGTCATAACTAGTCATTTTATCATCCGATCCTCCAACCTTCTGAGGTTTAACTACTATCACCACCACATCCCTTATTCATACATGATTTTCAACCCCCCTAAGTCAATCTTAATCATAGGATTCTTATTCAACTGAGCAAAAATTCACTTGCTAACTCTAGCATGCATCACCGAAATCCATGACAAAATTCCATTCACTATTAGACTCTGAGTAGCTTGTCCAAATATGATGACTTCAAGTACTCATCTTAATGCTAACACTTTCTTTCTTGTAACTTGATTACCATCTCGTCGATAAACTTCTCAATCTCCCAATCAAATTATGACAAACTTCAAGTCCTACATACTTATGACAAGAATTAATATACTTAAGACCTAAACCTTTTCCAAGTTCTGGATCTCTGATGCTCGGTAACTCTTCAACATTTCCTAAAAGAATATTCCTCTCTTCAAACTACAACTCCTTCGCAAGGAAGACAAATACTTAATGAGAACTTTTTCCTCCCATACTCAACTAATCTTCGATCAACTCAAGTTAATCTTACCAATCCTTCTATCAAAGTCCATATCCAGCTGTGATTCCGAATATCACCCCCTCAATATTAAGTTGATCAGGCCTAATACATCGAAGGTGGGAATTTAGAAAAAGCCCACTGGAACAGTCAATGAGTTCCTATCATCCAGTAGTCGCAAATATCTTGATATTAAATCTTCAATGATGTCGCTACGGAACTACACACTCTCGACATCATACGTATACTATCCATGAGGAATCTCACTGAGATTCATTCTTCAGCTTCTACCTTCCTTATAATCGCATCGGCGCAATACTACTTTCTAGGCTTAGTGGGTTATTCTAAACCTCGTGTAACTTCTATAGTGGAAACACGAGTAGCAGTCAAATAAACTTTTGTAGGTGTAATAACTATAAGGTCAACGCTTAGCGGTAAAAGCAAGTTCAGACGTGTTGCACACGCTACGGGGTGACGAAGGGTATATTATACTAAAATGAGAAAGAATGGTTAGAAAGTTACCATCGTTCTTGCGCTCTCTTCTGACTAATCCATCAGCTCCCTCGTCGCACAAGACATAGGCTCTTCCCCGTGCAGTAGGATGTCTTCCCCTCACCGTATGCACAGATGGCTCAACCTTGGTTATATTGCAATCCTTGGCTTGATGCCCTGGACGGTTGCAGTTGAAACATAGAGGTCTCCTTTCTGGACAGTTGTTAGTGTAGTGCCCCACCTTCTTGCACCTGTAACACGTCACTCCTTGACCCGAAGTCTTGTTTCCTGTTCCTCTGGTAACATTTATGGGCTTATACTGCCCCGAGGTAAAACCTTCCGCCACAGGACGTTGATACGGCTTCTTCTGTCGGAATCTCTCTATCCCATGATTATTTTGAAAGTTCGACCTCATTGGTCCCCCAGTGCCTGTTCTATTCATCCTCTTGTTCTTCATAAGTTCAACTTCTGTTGCCTTTTCAACCAAAGCTTGGAAACGCATAATTCCCAATGGCCTCACAGAGTCCTCGATATCTGGCCTCAGTCCATTGACGAAACGCTTACACATGTAGCGCTCATCGACATGGTCGGTGAAAAATTGGAAGTGTTTGGCCAAAGACTCCAATTTAGAAGCAAATTCAGGTACAGACATGCTCCCTTGTCGGAGTGTCAGAAACTGTGCCTCCCGCTCGTCCCGAGCACTAGTTGGAAAATACTTTTCCAAGAATGCAGTTCGAAAGGAGTTCCAATTCACCTCCACGTCGTTAGCTTCCATAATTCCTCGGGTACCCTTCCACCAGTACTCAGCATCGCCCAGCAGCAGATAAGTTGCCAGGCCCACCTTAGACCCTTCAGCAGTCTGCAGTACTTCGAAAATCTTCTCAATCTCTTGGATCCATAGATCCGCATTGTCTGGGTCAGTCCCGCCCGTGAACTTGGGTGGATCCTGCCTTCTAAAATCATTCAGTCCCCTGTTCTGGTCTAGGGCTAACTCCCTCTCACGCTTATGTCGCTCACGTTCAGCCTTGTCAGCACGCCACTGAGCGTTCTCCACTGTTTGATTTGTCATTGCCTGGGCCACAGCAGTCATTGCTCCAGCGAGTTGATTCATGTTCACCATGTTCTCTGTTCGTTAAGTAGACAGTCAGTACCAATCACAAGATAGTATTATGCATAGCTATACAATATGATTAGGCAGCAACTTCAATCAATTTAAAGCGAAAATCGCTTGCAGACAATCAAGGTTTTACTCTTTGCAGAGTCACACAACCTAGCACAGAAGACCTATTCCCCAACAACTCCCGAAAGACTCGACCGTGCTCTGATACCACAATGTAACACCCCGATTTCGGTGGCGTCACTTTAGTAACCAAAAGTAAACTTAATGCGGAAATACGTGAATATTTTTTTTTTCGATATAATAACTAAGACAAGTTTTCGGAAAAGGAAATTTTCCTCCTCCTCCCCTATAGGGCTCGGCCACTTTTGGTAATTGTGGGGCTCGATTTTTCTTCGATCAAACTTGATTCTTATGCTTTCATAAGCCGTAACTAAGGGTATTCTGAACTCGGAAAAATTATCGGATCAAAAACTGTCGCAGGGGTATTTTGGTCATGATTTTTAACTTAGGAAAAGTCAAAGGATTTTATTCACTAAGCATAAGCTTAAAAACTTGGGTCTTACATTACTACCCTCCAAAAAGAAAGTTTCGACCTCGAAACTTAAGGGTCAGTAAAAAGTTCTGGATATTATTCCTTGATCTTTTCCTCTAATACCCATATAGCACCGTCCGTGTCTTTGTTCCAAATAACTTTCACTAAAGCACTCTGCTTTCCCTTCGATTGTTTCACTCTTCTAGTCCCAATGCTGACCGACGGCGTCTCAAAAGACATATCGTCTTCTAACTCTCTGTTATCCGGTTTGACCACTTGCGTCGGGTCTCCATTGGAAATAGTATTTGTTGGCATTCGTGCAATCGCACAACCTTAACCATTTGCTCCTTTGCTTTTGTTCGTCCAAAATACTGATTAGAAACTCGGTACATCTCTATGGTCCGGAGTGAATGCTCAACTTGAGTCTTAATACCTCGGGCATCACAAGACTCATTCCCTTTAACATTAACTTATCAACAACTTATAAGCTAACCTTCATCTTAATATCTAACAATTCATTATTATCGTCTTCGTCCTCAAAACCTTCCTCACTCAAACCAACTCAAACTTACTGAAATCTCTAACGCTTTGCATAAATCGAGTCTTATCCTCTAGAAGATCAATTCATAACTGTACCTCAAAGGTCATAACTAGTCATTTTATCATCCGATCCTCCAACCTTCTGAGGTTTAACTACTATCACCACCACATCCCTTATTCATACATGATTTTCAACCCCCCTAAGTCAATCTTAATCATAGGATTCTTATTCAACTGAGCAAAAATTCACTTGCTAACTCTAGCATGCATCACCGAAATCCATGACAAAATTCCATTCACTATTAGACTCTGAGTAGCTTGTCCAAATATGATGACTTCAAGTACTCATCTTAATGCTAACACTTTCTTTCTTGTAACTTGATTACCATCTCGTCGATAAACTTCTCAATCTCCCAATCAAATTATGACAAACTTCAAGTCCTACATACTTATGACAAGAATTAATATACTTAAGACCTAAACCTTTTCCAAGTTCTGGATCTCTGATGCTCGGTAACTCTTCAACATTTCCTAAAAGAATATTCCTCTCTTCAAACTACAACTCCTTCGCAAGGAAGACAAATACTTAATGAGAACTTTTTCCTCCCATACTCAACTAATCTTCGATCAACTCAAGTTAATCTTACCAATCCTTCTATCAAAGTCCATATCCAGCTGTGATTCCGAATATCACCCCCTCAATATTAAGTTGATCAGGCCTAATACATCGAAGGTGGGAATTTAGAAAAAGCCCACTGGAACAGTCAATGAGTTCCTATCATCCAGTAGTCGCAAATATCTTGATATTAAATCTTCAATGATGTCGCTACGGAACTACACACTCTCGACATCATACGTATACTATCCATGAGGAATCTCACTGAGATTCATTCTTCAGCTTCTACCTTCCTTATAATCGCATCGGCGCAATACTACTTTCTAGGCTTAGTGGGTTATTCTAAACCTCGTGTAACTTCTATAGTGGAAACACGAGTAGTAGTCAAATAAACTTTTGTAGGTGTAATAACTATAAGGTCAACGCTTAGCGGTAAAAGCAAGTTCAGACGTGTTGCACACGCTACGGGGTGACGAAGGGTATATTATACTAAAATGAGAAAGAATGGTTAGAAAGTTACCATCGTTCTTGCGCTCTCTTCTGACTAATCCATCAGCTCCCTCGTCGCACAAGACATAGGCTCTTCCCCGTGCAGTAGGATGTCTTCCCCTCACCGTATGCACAGATGGCTCAACCTTGGTTATATTGCAATCCTTGGCTTGATGCCCTGGACGGTTGCAGTTGAAACATAGAGGTCTCCTTTCTGGACACTTGTTAGTGTAGTGCCCCACCTTCTTGCACCTGTAACACGTCACTCCTTGACCCGAAGTCTTGTTTCCTGTTCCTCCGGTAACATTTATGGGCTTATACTGCCCCGAGGTAAAACCTTCCGCCACAGGACGTTGATACGGCTTCTTCTGTCGGAATCTCTCTATCCCATGATTATTTTGAAAGTTCGACCTCATTGGTCCCCCAGTGCCTGTTCTATTCATCCTCTTGTTCTTCATAAGTTCAACTTCTGTTGCCTTTTCAACCAAAGCTTGGAAACGCATAATTCCCAATGGCCTCACAGAGTCCTCGATATCTGGCCTCAGTCCATTGACGAAACGCTTACACATGTAGCGCTCATCGACATGGTCGGTGAAAAATTGGAAGTGTTTGGCCAAAGACTCCAATTTAGAAGCAAATTCAGGTACAGACATGCTCCCTTGTCGGAGTGTCAAAAACTGTGCCTCCCGCTCGTCCCGAGCACTAGTTGGAAAATACTTTTCCAAGAATGCAGTTCGAAAGGAGTTCCAATTCACCTCCTCGTCGTTAGCTTCCATAATTCCTCTGGTACCCTTCCACCAGTACTCAGCATCGCCCAGCAGCAGATAAGTTGCCAGGCCCACCTTAGCCCCTTCAGCAGTCTGCAGTACTTCGAAAATCTTCTCAATCTCTTGGATCCATAGATCCGCATTGTCTGGGTCAGTCCCGCCCGTGAACTTGGGTGGATCCTGCCTTCTAAAATCATTCAGTCCCCTGTTCTGGTCTAGGGCTAACTCCCTTTCACGCTTATGTCGCTCACGTTCAGCCTTGTCAGCACGCCACTGAGCGTTCTCCACTGTTTGATTTGTCATTGCCTGGGCCACAGCAGTCATTGCCCCAGCGAGTTGATTCATGTTCACCATGTTCTCTGTTCGTTAAGTAGACAGTCAGTACCAATCACAAGATAGTATTATGCATAGCTATACAATATGATTAGGCAGCAACTTCAATCAATTTAAAGCGAAAATCGCTTGCAGACAATCAAGGTTTCACTCTTTGCAGAGTCACACAACCTAGCACAGAAGACCTATTCCCCAACAACTCCCGAAAGACTCGACCGTGCTCTGATACCACAATGTAACACCCCGATTTCGGTGGCGTCACTTTAGTAACCAAAAGTAAACTTAATGCGGAAATACGTGAATATTTTTTTTTTTCGATATAATAACTAAGACAAGTTTTCGGAAAAGGAAATTTTCCTCCTCCTCCCCTATAGGGCTCGGCCACTTTTGGTAATTGTGGGGCTCGATTTTTCTTCGATCAAACTTGGTTCCTATGCTTTCATAAGCCGTAACTAAGGGTATTCTGAACTCGGAAAAATTATCGGATCAAAAACTGTCGCAGGGGTATTTTGGTCATGATTTTTAACTTAGGATTTTCAAAACTGAAATCCCAAAAATAAAATTTTGCAGGGACGTCACCAACGACGTTTATGACAACTAATCCTACTAGCACTAAGCTAAGGCGATAGTTTTCAGCCTAAAGGTTGAAGCTTTACTCCAAAAACTCCAAAAATGGGTATTTTAGGCTAAAATTGATTCCGGCGGAATTCCGGCGACATAACGGAAAATCTAATCCGGCAGAAGTGATCTTGGGCACATAAAGAAGAGGTTTAGAATCAGAAATGAAAGATTCGGGATAGTTTTGCAAAAACCCATAAACTATCAGCTCAGAAAAGTCTACAGAAAAGCTATGGAAAAAGCGATCAGAGGTAAGGATTAGCGACTATACCTCGAAACCTTGAAGTAGCAACTGATTGATCGACGATCACGCAAGAATCGAACAAAAGCTCTTCTTCCTCCTCTCCTCTCAAACTCGCGGCCTCCTTGGTGAAAATGGGTAAGATATTTGTTTTTTTCTCATTTCTTGGCTATATATAGAGGTTGGCAAAACGCGGTAAAATGAAAGTTTCGCGAATCTGATTTTTCTAGCTTCATTCTCCATGAATTCTAAGATAGGTTTTGGCGAAAGAATTCCAAAACTAAAATGAGGTCTCCTTGTATTTTTAGTCACTAATGCATAATCGGTATAAAACTATTTTACCCAATAAGTTGCTTTTTGCATCGAATGTCGGAATGGAAAACTTCCTTCTGAAGAAAGATTGAAACATCAAGAGAAATGGGTGTACGCGTGTAGAATCTTCATTTGATGTTCCGAATAGAAAAAGTCTTCATTGTCGGTTGATTCTAGGGTTTTGAAATACCAGGGTTTCGGTTTCGGCAAACTTCCGATGATTGGAATCGGACGTTCGTAGATCCTAGAGTTTCGCCTCGAAACGATTTTGATATATGGAAAAAGAGAAGTTCTAACATTTCTCTGAAGATTTTTGGAATTAACTTCCATCGGCCTATAAGTGAAAACTAGCTATATACTAGGGTTTCTGACCTAGGTTTAAGCGTATAACGATCGTGCTATAACTTAAATCGACTTCGATAAAATCCTTTGACTTTTCCTGAACTTTCTCCTTCATAAATCTATTTCATTTGACAAACTCTTGTTCAGGTTTCCTTTCACAATACATCAACCCTAATCGTGAATAAGATTTTATTCACTAAGCATAAGCTTAAAAACTTGGGTCTTACATAGCTCAAGGGGCCTTGTTGTAGATACCACATTCTTTGCTTTAAAAGGCTTCTTGGTGAATTTTCCCTTCTGACAAGCTTCACACAGAGCCTCTGATGAGTACTTCAGACGAGGCAATCCTCTGACGAGATTTAGCTTGCTAAGTTGAGAGATTTTTCTGAGACTTGCATGTCCTAGACGTCTGTGCCAGATCCATTGCTCATCATTAACTGACATGAGACACTTGACCTTCTGAGATAGCAGTTCAGAGGATCTGATTTTGTAAATATCATTTTTCCTTTTCCCAGAAAATAAAACAGATCCATCTGTCTGACTAACAGCTTTGCATCCGGTTTGATTGAAGATCACATCGTATCCTTTGTCAGCAATTTGGCTTATGGAAAGCAAGTTGTGAAATAATCCTTCCACCAGAAGTACATCATTGATAACTGGAATTTTTCCATCTCCTATGGAACCTTTTCCAATAATTTTTCCCTTCTGGTTTCCTCCAAAGCCAACGTCTCCTCCTGACTTAAGCGGTGTCAGTTCTTGGAATATAGACCTTATGCCCATCATGTGTCGCGAGCATCCACTGTCCAGGTACCATGACAGGTGTCTTAACTGAGCTGCATAAGATGTCTGCAACAGGAATAATTTTTGTTTTAGGTACCCATATCTTGGGTCCTTTCTTGTTAGTTTTCCCAGAAGTTCTTGGAACTTTGGGTGCAACAGGAGGATAATGCATAGGAACCTGAGTATAGTATCTAGACATGTCAAGTTTGAACTTTCCCTTTGGTTTCACCACCTTTGGTTTAACCTTCTCTGGAATGACCGTGCCAGCGGGAACGAAATGCTTATGCAATGGTTCGCGTTTGGGCTCAGATGACTTATCTTTCATGGATTGAAAGTAGCCAAGGCCACTGTTCCCATTTCTGCTCATGCCATAGATCATTGAAGCCATAAGACTTCTGTATATGCCCTTTGCAAGGAACTTTTGAAACGCTTTCTCATATTTTGTCTCATACTTAACATCAGATGATGCAAGTTGATCTTCTAACACATCATTTTTAGCACGAAGAACAACATTGTCATTGACAAGAATATAGTTTTCATCCATGAGTTCAGAGACTGACTTCTCATGAACTTCTGAAGAACTGGTTTTAGCAGCATACTTCTTTTTAAGCTCTTTATGCTTATTTAGCAAAATATCATGTTTCTTCATTATTTCAGATAAAGCAGTTCTTAGCTCAGATAGAGAAAAGTCAGAGAATACCTCATCATCATTCTCAGAGTCTAAATCATCTTCTGAAGCTTCAGCATCTCTGCTAGTGGTAGCCATTAGAGCCTCCACAGCTTCATCTTCTTCTGACTCAGCTTCTTCTGAATCAGTTGCATCAAAGGTTATGAGGGCTTTCTTCTTGAAGACTTTTCTAGGTCTCTTGTCCTTCTTAAGCTTAGGACAGTCACTCTTGTAGTGCCCAGATTCCTTGCACTCGAAGCAAGTGACTTCCTTTCCAGATGATTTCTTCTGACCAGATGAAGATTCATATCTTCCTGAACTTCTCTTTGGTCCTTTTCCCTTGCTATGTCTGTTCTTCCAGAGTTTTCTTAGCCTCTTTGTGAAGAGAGACAGCTCTTCATCATCAGACGCATCTGATAGCTCTTCAGATGAATTTTCTTCTTCTGCCTAATAGGCTTTTACTTTGTCAGATTTTGACTTAAGAGCAATTGACTTGCCTTTCTTTTGAGGCTTGTCTCCTTTGAGTTCAATCTCATGGCTTCTGAGATGACTCACGAGCTCTTCTAACTTCAACGAGTTCAAATTCCTGGAGAGTTTCAGGGCAGTGACAAAAGCTCTCTACTCCTTAGGCAAACTTCTGATAATCTTCTTGACATGATCACCAGTAGAGTAGCCCTTGTTTAGCACTCTGATTCCAGCAATCAGAGTTTGAAACCTTGAGTACATCTCCTCAATGGTTTCACCAGATTCCATCTTAAACTGCTCATATTGTTGTATGAGAGCAAGAGCCTTGGTTTCCTTGACCTCTTCATTTCCTTCATGTGTCATGACCAAGGAGTCAAAAATGGATTTAGCAGCTTCTTTGTCAGAGATCTTCTCATACTCAATGTATGATATTGAGCTGAATAGCATGGACTTCGCCTTGTGATGATCCTTGAAACGCTTCTTCTGAGCGTCAGTCATTTCAGAACGGGGGATCTTCACTCCTGAAGCATCTACTGGATCAGTATAGCCTTCAATGACCATATCCCAGAGATCTGGGTCAGTGCCAAGGAAATAGCACTCTATTCTATCTTTCCAGTACTCAAACTTTTCACCATCAAAGATTGGTGCTCTGAGTTGATTGTTGTTGTTGTTGTTGTCAGCGGAAGTATTGGCTTGGGCCATGATTTGTTTTTCACACAAGGTTCTGGATCACTGAACACTGTTAGGTGTTAAAATCAGAACCGGAGCTCTGATGCCAATTGAAGGTGCGAAAAACACTAGAAAGGGGGGGGGGGGTTTGAATAGAGTTTTTGAATCTCGGGTATACTTTTAAGCTTTTTCAAAACTCAAAGATAAAAACTAAGTGCTGAATAATAGGAAGTAAAGCACACGAGTATTTTATCCTGGTTCACTTGAGATAAAAGCTCAAGCTAATCCAGTCCACCTGTGAAGGTGATTTCTTCCTTCTTCTGATGAAGGCAATCCACTAAAATCAATGAGTGTTACAACTGCACTTTGCAACCTGCTAAGTGACTAACAATACACTGATTTTCTCACTAGTATCCTCTTAAGAAGCTGATCTACCGATCCTCTTAAGACTAGCTAAATACTGAATCAGCCTTGATTCAGTCCTCTCAAGATCCGACCAACCTTGGTCTCTTGATGAACTTTACAAAATGTGTAAAAGGTTTCGGGTTTACAATAAGTGCTTCTAACAAGCGAATAGTAAACTCAGAAGTTTAAGAACAGTGAAGAAATAATGCTAAGAGAATGGTTCGTATGTGTTGAATATTTTCAGCAAAGTTTCTTCGCTTCTTTCTTCTTTCTTCAGCCTTTATATACTCCAAGACTTGTGATGTAGCCGTTGCTAGGGTTTTTCCGTTGGAGTGGCAATTCTGTAATATCAGACTGCTAGGCTGTACAAGGTAGGTGGCGGACAGACTGAGACTTGTACGATGTTGTACTGTGATAGCGACCTGTCCTCTCACCGGTTGACTTGAGATCAAGAAGCTTCAGATGAATGTAGGTGAAGCTTCTGATCATGGTCAGATTGAAGCTTGGAGTCTTCTGACCATGCAACTTCTGCTTCTGAACAAGTTCCTCAGAACTTCTGATCGTCAGAGCTAGAATAGCTTAGGTCTTCAGAACCAACTTCTTGCAAGTCTTCAGAACTTGAGTCTACTGCTTCTGGACCGTTCCACTGGAACATCTGGTCTTCAGAACTTCTGACTTGAGTTCTTCAGATCTTCTTGAGAGCTTCCATCTTCAGAACTTCTGAAGTATTTGCCACTGTTCAGAACGAACATGGTAGGATAATGAGCTCTCTTTTTAGTAACCCTTGGTTCTTCTTCTTCTGAACGAATAGGCTTGGGTCAGATTCAGAACCTGTTTGTCACAGCTTAAAAAGACAAACGTTAGGGTACCACAATTGTTCATCATCACAAACCTTAATTGTAATCATCAAAACATAGAGATTCAACCACTGATCAAACCTTGATCTTACACCCACCTATTCCACTCAACCCCGGATTACCCTTAGAAGCTCCATCAACGTTGAACTTTAGCACTCCAATGTCTGGCGGGGACCATGTCAAATTTCTTGGTAGTTTTGGGGGAGTATAAGGCCTGATATTCTTTAGGTTCCGCACAATCTGATCAGCATCATATGGGCAGTTTGGCCAGTCTTTTTTCACCCACCATGCGACCCGGAGCCTCATCATATCCCATACTTCCGATGAATCAAAAGTCACACCCCTGAAGATCACATCATTTCTGCTCACCCAAATGGACTATACCATCGAAAAAGGGATGAGCCTCCATATTTTGCTGTCCATAGATGTCACACTGGTTGACCATTCCATCCCAAGCTGGTGAAGAGTCTCAGGGCAAACCCAAGAAATCCCTTCATCCCTTAAGATGTTATACCAAAGGACTTGAACTTTAGAGCAAGCAAGGAAAAGATGATCACTAGTTTCTTCCCTCTCATTGCATATGCCGCATAATCCAGGGTCTTCAAGTAGCATGCCTCTTCTCCTAAGGTTCTGTTTAGTAGCTAATTTATTATGGCATGCTTGCCAAAATAACAAGCTAACCTTTGGAGGCAAGGCTTTAAGGATCCCTTCTGGAATCATATCTTCCTCTTCTTCATAAATCTGCTCTTCTACCCAATGACATAGCCCTTTGACACTGAAGAACTCGTCTCCATTCCCCCACCAAACCAAATAATCCCTCCTCGACTCAGCTGGGAAACGGGAATTAAGAAGGTTCAGAAATGTAGCAAAGATCTCTTCTTCCCATCCAAAGAAAGCCCTCCTAAATGGTATATCCCATATCCACTTTCCATGAACAAAAAGGCCCAGGTCGCACAGCCGTTCCATTTTATTAGTGCAAACCGCAAACATTCTAGGGAACACTATATTAAGGGGTTTTAAATCTGCCCACGGATCTTGCCAGAACCTTATGTGCTCACCATTACCCATGCCGCACTTGATATGTTCCTTAAAGCCCATTGATAGAAGAGAATCCTCCTTCAAGACTCCAATTATGTCTCTCATAAGAGCTGACCATGTTCCACCTTCTTCTATTACAGAGTGAAGTAAGAGCCTCCTATTATCCAGCTTGTATTTTTCCACCAAAACACGCCGCCATAAGCTATTCAACTCGCTGCCAAATCTCCAAGCCCATTTAAGAAGTAGCGCTTTGTTCTTCCATGCTATGTGACCAAACCCCAACCCGCCTTGATTCTTTGATTTAAAATTTTAATTTTAAATACAATAATTTTATAATAAAAAATTAATATGTTATATTTTAATATTTTTTCCATAAAATATTACACATGAATCACGTGCAAATGTAAGGTTTTTTTTTGAAACCAATATAAGGTTGTTATACTCAAGTATATTAGTGAAATTAACTAGGAAATGATTTCAAAAAAAAAACTAGGAAAATTTTTTATAAAAAAATGAAATAAAGTTTAGGTAAAAAAAGTTTAAATAAATAAATTCATATAACGGTTTTTTATTAAATATATTAATTATTAAAATATTAAAATTTAAAACTACTTTATAGTGACATTAATAGTCAATAATAATATGAAAAAGTATAAAATAGTATGTATTAACTAGATATAATACACACGTGTTGCACGTGCATTGCACGGATTTATTTATAGTTTATAGAGAATATTATATAAAAAATCAAAAATGCAAAATTTACTATTACATATGTATAAAGAATTTGTAAAAATATGAATTGCAGGGTTTCAAAACTTATCATTATCTGCCATGACATGACATTCATTACACTAAACAATCACTTATTAGTCAATTATGAGAAAATGAAACCAATAAAGAGGGTAGGACACGTTTTTTTAGGGAGATTCACTGCCCTAGCTCAAGGAAGGAGTCATTTGGGAGGGCTTGAGAAACTTCCACTCTCAGCACTGAAATCAAAGACTTCAACACTCCAAGAATCACTGCTTTCCCCATTATACACAATTTTGCTATTCTTTGCATTCTTCACATTCTTAGCATCCTTAATCTGAAAGATGCGGTACGAACCCAATTTGCCTTCTGCATTTTGAGTAACAAAGTTCAGTAATCAAATACTCATAATGAATAAAACAAAATTAAAAACATTCGATAATGATCCTACCCAACCACCAAACCATTTTCATGATAATTCAAAATACATTATCGAATTTTTTTTATAAACATCTCTCAAACACATTTTACGTGATTGGTTTACTTTTTAAAAAGTCAACACATTTGTCTCACTTTTAAAAAACTGTGTTGGCTTCTAGCTTTTGAAGAAATAAACTAATCTTATGGAGTATGTTTGTGAAAACGTTCAAAAGTGTGTCGGTAGAATTTTTCTTACTCAAAATTCATAATGAAAACATTCGGTATTTTAAACCGAGTTAGGCCAAACTTTACCCAAAGAGCTAGCTTGTGGGCGATGATTTCCCTATCCTATGTGAGGACTTATTTGATCATACCTCTAGTCAATGTGAGACCTTGACAATTAGTAAGTCACATTTATTTTCTTTAATTACCTTCGATGGGTTAGTAATTGACACAAGGCGAAACTCATGCATTATCCATCTTGTCCTCCTAGCACAGTCTTCTTGTACTTCCCAATAGTTCAGGGTGTTCCTCTTCCCAATCACCTCTTTGTTTGTAGGGATAGGAACGTCTTTCCCTTTTTCCATAACTATCCACATGCCACTCCCAGCAACTCTCATGTCAAGGGTTTCAAGGTCACGACCCATAGTATTGTGGAAGAAGCACTTGCGCTCATTAAAAATCTTTCCATCTGAGAATAAAAAAAATTCAAAATATCATCTTAGTTCAATTCTCACTTTTAAAAAACACATAACAATCATAGGACATGGATAATTTGTTTCATTTTTGTTACATGATACCACTATTCTCCTACTCCAGGTTAACACAAGAGCCATACAATATTAAGATCGAGTGTGTTTGGTTTCTCCGTTGGGAAACCTTAGAATCAGTTCTAGTTGGTTAAAATCAATTCTTGATGAAGATATTGATGTTTGAGAGTTATTTTGGATAATGGATCTCATGCCCATAATTAACTCAGGTAGAAGCTAGAGAGAGTAGCTTATGCATTGAACAAAATTAATTGAAAGATCTTACAACTGAATTTCGCATTTCCCAACAAAATCATATTTTCATACATTTATCAAACATAAATCATTTAGATTTCAAATAACTTTTACTACAATCAATTTTATCAAAATCAATTATGAAAAACTTTGATCTAAACACACAGACTAAAGTGCTCATGGAACCGTGAAAATAAGAGATTTTTGTTTTAAAAAAATTCACCAACCTCCTCCTGGTAGACTCCAAGGCTCAGTCTGAAACACATCAAAATCTGGAATGATTTCAATTGGAAGAGATTGAGAAAAGACCCTCCTTTTCAGGTAGAAATCCACAAGAACTTCATCAGTGGGATCAAATTTATATCCTGGTAGAAACCTAACAACCCCATCATTATCCTCATAAGTCATGATTAGGTCCTCCATCTCAAAGGGGCTTGTATATATAAACTCTTTGGACGAATCAATGTTGAAACTTATGTGGTCGGGATATCAATTTATAGCCACAACACATGCAATGTCATAAATGTTTAGGAATATGTCTTAAATTGGTGTCGCATTCTCTCTCCCACCACTATTATTGTCAAAATAGCTCTTGACCCATGGGTCAACTCACTTATGTCAGGATTTTGACTCCAATACACACAACTAATTCCTAAGTGGGGGCTTTATAGCATCAATTATCACAATCCACTCATGAAGATGACTGGGACAAGGTTAGCCCCATGTGTAGTCCACATAATGAAACTAATATCTTGACAACATTCTTCGTATACATGATACATCTTCCATATGTGCATTTGATACTCCTAAATTAGACTATATATTTATTCTGTATAGACCATTAGCAACCCAATTATCATGCACCATTTCTAGACTTCCCATTTTCACTCATTTTGTTTTTAATGCACTTTTAAGATTTTGTAGTCTTTTCTTGAAAAAATTAAATGAGTTTAAAAAAATTCTATGTTCTAAAATATCAATTTAAATTTAAATAACGTTAAATATAAGGTTAATGATTTAAATTTTAAATACTTGATTTAAAAGAGGTGCTGATTTTACAAGAGACCTTATCTATTTTAGAGAATCCCTTTAATTGTGCTAGAATCCGTATCTCATGTAATATACTTTATCTGATTTTGCTGTTTGTGTTTGTTGTATTGGGCTCATGCTGCTCTTAGACTTTGGTCCGGCACTCTTTTTCCTCTCTTGGGTTTTTCCCATTGGGTTTTCCTTTGAGAGGTTTTAATGAGGCTGGCCACGAGGTGTTTTTCTAGTTATAATTGTTTGCCCTTTACTTACTATCATGCCCACTATGAGAGGGTTGTTCTCATAGATCTGATTCTAATAATAAATACCTTTTGTTCTAAAAAAAAACGAAAATAACAAATGTTGGAAAAGAACAAATGTTGGAAAAGAATGTAATTAAATTTCTTTAAAATTCATCAAAGGATGTACTTCTGTTGGAAAAGAACAAATGTTGAACATTGGAGAAATTAATTTTAAATTAGTTATAATGCGTCACAAAAAAAATTACAACCATTTATTATAAACATTCCAAATTTCCTGGATAAATAAGGAGAAATTGTGAAATAAATTCTAAATATAAACATAATTTTTTTTTGTTTACATGAGGAAAATAAATACAAAAATAATTTAAGTGCATTAATTACATTCAATTACTTTTAAAATTAAGCCTTCAAAAGTTATTATATTAATTTCGTTAACTGATTATCCAAAATTCATGATACAATTTATTTTAATTCCTTAAATACAATGATTTAACTATATAATTAAATTATTCCAAATTTCATACATTACTTACGTACATTAACCATATAAATATTCAAAACACATTAAATAATATTTCAAAAAACTGGCGTTTTTCTCTTCTAAAAAAAACTGGCGTTTTTAATTGGTTGCAACTAACCCATCTTTTAAAAAAAATGCATTTTGATACACCTATTTATACAGTTTTTAATGCTAAATTATTAAAACACAATAAATGTTGTTCTCAAAACCTTTTCAAAAAATACGTTCCTATTTGATTGCCATTTAATGTTATTAAAAGTCATACCTTCTCTCGTTCAAAAAAAAATCATACCTTCTCATATTACAAAATAGTTTAACTACATTAATTACATTCAACTATTTTCAAAATTAATCCTTAAAAATATATTTCATTAATTTCGTTGACTGATATTTAAAAATACATGACACAACTTATTTTATTTCCTTAATTACAATGATTTAATTATATAATTTAATTATTCCAAATTATTTGCGTTAATTACGTTAATTAACAATATGTATATTGAAAAGACATTAAATGCTATTTCAAAAAAAGGCGTTTTTAATTGATCGTCATTAATGTGTAAATACACCTATTTATACGGTTTTTAGTGCAAAATTATAAAACTACATTAACTGTTATATTTAATACATTTTAAAACATAACATTTTAAAAATTCTATATTCTATTTCCTTCTCAAAGGAAAACTTTCAAAACACCTATTTAATGGTTTTTAAATAAATCAATGATTCTCAAAAAATAAAAACATTAAATACCATATCTTATGCAATTTTTTATAATAGAGTAAGTCACTAATTTCGAATGGAGTTATTGTTACATTAGCTTTTAGTCAAATAATAATAATAACACGCATTTAATGTTTTTTAATATACTACTGTGAAATAAACATTTTTAAAGATCATTGATTAATAGTGAAGTAATTACTTTTAACATGCATTTAATGTATTTTAAAAAACGGGTGTTTTTCTCTTCTAAAAAAACTGGCGTTTTTAATTGGTTGCAAATAACCCATCTTAAAAAAAAACGCATTTTAATACACCTATTTATACGGTTTTTAATGCTAAATTATTAAAAGACATTAAATGATGTTCTCAAAACCTTTTCAAAAAATGCGTTCATATTTGATTGCCATATAATGTTATTAAAAATCATACCTTCTCATATTACAAAATAGTTTAACTACATTAATTACATTCAACTATTTTCAAAATTAATCCTTAAAAATATATTTCATTGATTCCGTTGACTGATATTTAAAAATTCATGACACAATTTATTTTATTTCCTTAATTACAATGATTTAATTATATAATTTAATTATTCCAAATTATTTGCGTTAATTACGTTAATTAACAATATGTATATTGAAAAGACATTAAATGTTATTTCAAAAAAAGGCTTTTTAATTGATCGTCATTAATGTGTAAATGCACCTATTTATACGGTTTTTAGTGCAAAATTATAAAACTACATTAACTGTTATATTTAATACCTTTTAAAACATAACATTTTAAAAATTCTATATTCTATTTCCTTCTTAAAGGAAAACTTTCAAAACACCTATTTAATGGTTTTTAAATAAATCAATGATTCTCAAAAAATAAAAACATTAAATACCATATCTCATGCAATTTTTTATAATAGAGTAAGTCACTAATTTCGAATGGAGTTATTGTTACATTAGCTTTTAGTCAAATAATAATAATAACACGCATTTAATGTTTTTTAATATACTACTGTGAAATAAAAGTTTTTAAAGATCATTGATTAATAGTGAAGTAATTACTTTTAACACGCATTTAATGTATTTTAAAAAACGGGTGTTTTTCTCTTCTAAAAAAACTGGCGTTTTTAATTGGTTGCAACTAACCCATCTTAAAAAAAAACGCATTTTAATACACCTATTTATACGGTTTTTAATGCAAAATTATTAAAAGACATTAAATGATGTTCTCAAAACTTTTTCAAAAAATGCGTTCATATTTGATTGCCATATAATGTTATTAAAAACCATACCTTCTCATATTACAAAATAGTTTAACTACATTAATTACATTCAACTATTTTCAAAATTAATCCTTAAAAATATATTTCATTGATTCCGTTGACTGATATTTAAAAATTCATGACACAATTTATTTTATTTCCTTAATTACAATGATTTAATTATATAATTTAATTATTCCAAATTATTTGCGTTAATTACGTTAATTAACAATATGTATATTGAAAAGACATTAAATGTTATTTCAAAAAAAGGCTTTTTAATTGATCGTCATTGATGTGTAAATGCACCTATTTATACGGTTTTTAGTGCAAAATTATAAAACTACATTAACTGTTATATTTAATATCTTTTAAAACATAACATTTTAAAAATTCTATATTCTATTTCCTTCTTAAAGGAAAACTTTCAAAACACCTATTTAATGGTTTTTAAATAAATCAATGATTCTCAAAAAATAAAAACATTAAATACCATATCTCATGCAATTTTTTATAATAGAGTAAGTCACTAATTTCGAATGGAGTTATTGTTACATTAGCTTTTAGTCAAATAATAATAATAACACGCATTTAATGTTTTTTAATATACTACTGTGAAATAAACGTTTTTAAAGATCTTTGATTAATAGTGAAGTAATTACTTTTAACACGCATTTAATGTATTTCAAAAAACGGGTGTTTTTCTCTTCTAAAAAAAACTGGCGTTTTTAATTGGTTGCAACTAACCCATCTTTTAAAAACAACGCATTTTAATACACCTATTTATACGGTTTTTAATGCAAAATTATTAAAAGACATTAAATGATGTTTTCAAAACTTTTTCAAAAAATATGTTCATATTTGATTGCCATATAATGTTATTAAAAAGCATACCTTCTCACCTTACAAAATACTCTATCCGTTCCTTATTATAAGTCCACTTTACCTAAATATCTAGGATTAAGAAAGGCGGTTCAAGTTAGTTAAGTGCAATAAATTTGTAAGACTTTTTAATTAACTTTACTAAATTACCCTTACTTATAACTTTAACACTTCAATTAATTCTCAGTCCAAATTAATATCCAGTATCTCTAGAATTGTACTCCATATGATGCATTTAATTGATACTTTTGTAATCCACCAAGTAATCCAATAGATGAAAAGTTTGAATTTGTAGAGTAAAAGTTAGTGAATGATAGTGGCATTGGAAATAGACTAAAATATGAAAAACTGAAATATTAAGTTTTAAATGTAAGGGTAAGTTTGGAAAAAACTAATCAATGCTACCTAAATATTTGAAATGGACTTATATTTAGGAACAAAAAAATATATTTAAAATGGACTTGCATTAATTACATTCAATTATTTTTAAAATTAATCCTTAAAAATATATTTCATTAATTCCGTTGACTGATATTTAAAAATTCATGACACAATTTATTTTATTTCCTTAATTACAATGATTTAATTATATAATTTAATTGTTCCAATTTATCTGCGTTAATTACGTTAATTAACAATATGTATATTGAAAAGACATTAAATGCTATTTAAAAAAAGAGGCGTTTTTAATTGATCTTCATTAATGTGTAAATACACCTATTTATACGGTTTTTAGTGCAAAATTTTTAAACTACATTAACTGTTATATTTAATACCTTTTAAAACATTACGTTTTAAAAATTCTATATTCTATTTCCTTCTCAAAGGAAAACTTTCAAAACACTGATCTAATGGTTTTTAAATAAATCAATGATTCTCAAATAATAAAAACATTAAATACCATATCTCATGCAATTTTTTATACTCTCTCCGTTCCAGTATAACTGATACTTTTAGGTTGTTGCACTAATATTAAGAAATAGCAATTAATATTTTAGTTTTATTAAAACTACTATCTAACTTTCTATTATACCATTTATCTCTCTTATTAATTCTAACTATTCAGTTATAGAGTAGATAACTCACTCCTCAATGGCAAGCCCCACTGGCTCTGCTAGGGTTTTTGGGAGATCACGAAGGAAGCATGGAGAAGACAAACGTTTTAGGGAAAATGGATCATTACAAGATACTGAACATGGAGAAGGTATTACTCTGTTTGTGGATGGCCTGGACGATAGGGTGAAGTACAAGCAGCTGAGAACAACCTTCGAGAGACATGGAAAAGTGGAGCGAGTGTTTGTCCCTATCAGGAAAAAAAAGGGAGAAGACGGAGTTTTGGTTTCATCCAGTTCAGGTCCAGGATGGAAGAGCTAGCAGCAATGGAAAAATGGCATAGAAGGAAGCTGTATAACTCATTCTTGACGGTACAGCCAGCAAAATATCCGTTGAGGCCAAATAAGGTAAAAACAGATATGGGATTGAGCTCAGACAACAGTGGAAGGAAGCGCCAGCGCAAGGAATGGAGACGGAAAGACAAAAGAGAAACTAGCGGTCCAAGATATCATTCGAGAGTCCGCAAGGAATGGAGAGTCAAAGAAAAGCCGTGTGATAAGGTGGATCATTGCACTACTTGGAATCAGGTGTTAGTCACTAAAAACCCAAAGATAACTAAAATGGTGATAGCGAGTTTGAAAAGTCCTGAGAGCGAAGATGACTTACGGAGATTCCTGATGTCAAAGGGCTTTTCCGACTCGAGGGTTCACACGTTTGGAGCTCTGGAGAGAATCATTGAATTCCAATCCGTAGAGGATTGCAACAAGTTCATCCGGGGAGTTCAGGGTGAGATGTTGAGTTTTGTGGAACAAGTGAGAAAAGTTGAAGGGGGGGGGGAGGTCTCCAAAAGTTTCATGTCATGGATTAGGCTATGGAAGGTTCTGATTGGCTACTGGTCTGAAGATTTTTTCACGAAGTTAGTCCATGGCTTGGGGAAAATGGTACGCTGGGAAGAGAGACTAGAAGAGGAGGGGTATGAATCTGTTAGAATTCTAATCCAAGCGGCTGATCCTGTTTTGGAGAACTGCAGCATCCCTATCACTGTAGATGGCTTGGAGATGAATGTATTGGTTGAGGTTGATCACGGTGATCGTAGAACAGCCTTGGAACGCTCTCAGGTAATGTCACCGGAAAGATCGTTCGTGGAGGAAACTGAAGAGCAATCACCGTTGGTGGCAACCGGAGAAGACCAACCATCTGAAGTTGGACAGCCAGGAGAATCCAGAAAGAATGGAAACGGCAGCGGTGCTTTGGAAATTGTCACTAGTAATGATGATGGATGCGTAGGGTTCTACAACAGGGGAGACAAGGTTGATAGAAGGGTTAATAATAATTGGTCCGGATCACTGAGGTGGGCCCATGAGTGTTTAAAGTCTAATGGAATGAAATTAATTGTGACGGGTTGGGATGATAATTTGAATTGTAATATGATGAGGATTGAAGTGAACACGGAGGAATGGAATCTTTTTCTATTTGGATGTAATTTCCATATGGGTTTGAATTTCCTTGGTTCCGGTGGGCCAATAAATATTCCATGGGTGGTTCAAAGCCCAAAACCTAAACAGACCACTGGGCCATCTATATTCAATGATTAAATTATTGAATTAAACCAGGTTAATGAGGAGGGATATATGGTTCAGGAAGGTTCCAATTTTGGTGACCAGAGTCAAAATCTTATAGTTGCAGACTCCCAAGAGAGGGACTATTCTGAAGAAAGTGAGATCGAGAGATACGATTCACTACCCTACATACATCAACTAGGGGAGTTGGGTTTGGAGCCCCACCCCTTAGGCTTTGCACCCCACTAAAATAGATACGGAATTTAAATTTCCGTATCAATACGGAAAATAAAATTTCGTATCTGTTTTAGTATATAATGAGTGGTTGAAAATGTGACGCGCATGCTTAAATACAGTACGGAATTTTAAGTTCCGTATTCAATATGGAGAATACGGAACTTTAAATTCCGTATTTGATAAAGTGGGGTGCCAAGCCCCATAGGTGGGGTGCCAAACCCAACTCCCATCAACTAGCGAAGAAGGGAGTGGGGCGGAACAAAAAACTCCAGGCGCTTGAGTCCCTAGAAGAAGGCAGAAGCAGTAGAGAGTATTCTGGAAAGAAGAGAGGTCGAAAGCCAAGGTCGGAGGTTGGCTCGTCTATCCTCAGGGAAGTTAGTGAAGGCTCTGGGGGTGTCGATCCCACAATTGTAAGCCTCTAAGCGTCAGCTGAACGACAAGGCTCTGGAGGGTATTTCACAAGAGCGACCAAGGCATGGATGTTGGGAAAGTCAGTTGGCCTTCGGTTCCCAGGGTCAGATGAAGAGGCAATAAAAGGATTGGCTGCGGAACTAGAGGAGGACAGTCCAATTCAGTTTGGATCTTGATGGGCCGTGTGCAGCGATGGCTTTCATAGAACGTCAAAGGTTTAGGTGCAGGAGAGAAACGACGATCAATTCGAAAGGCTATCACAAAAGAAAAGGTGGAGTTATGCTTCCTACAGGAGTCTAAGTTAGGGATGGAGAAAGACAATTTGGGAGAAGATTGATTCAGGCACTTAATTTTGCACGTGAGCTTGTTCCAGCAGTTGGATCCTCAGGTGGGCTGATTTCATGTTGGGACCCTTCGGCTATCTGTGTAGAAGAGGTGATTAAAGAGTTTAATTATATTCTTATAAGCACTAGAATCCCGCCATTAAACTGTCCTGTTGTTTTGGTAAATATTTATTATCCTAACTCTGAAAGTGAAAGGAGAACTTTGTTGGAAGGTCTATCTGTGGTTCTGTTATCGAGAGGTGGTGCATTTTGTGTAGGGGGGGGGGGATTTTAACGGAACCTTAAATTTGGATGAAAGAAAAGGGGGAGTTGATGAAACAGATACAAACCTGTGCAATTTTATCGAAAGTCTGAATCTCATTGATTTCCCGTTGGCTAATGGGGAATTCATTTGGTTTAGTTCAGGGGGGGGAGGTATGTGCAGCAGATTTGATTGTCCCTTAAGAGAAGATTTGGTTCATGAAGTTGAAGGAGTAAATCATAGCATTACTCACTGGGGCTTATCGGATCATAGGCAAATATCGAAGCGGATGCATTGGAAAAGGGGGGCTCTATTAAACTTAGACCTCTTTATTATTTGAGTAGCTCTGCTGGTGTCTATTAAGTGTGCTGTGCTGCCCCCTTTGATTTGTTCTCGTGTGATGACAGTGACTTTTTTGACAATGAGAATAAGGTACAGGGATTTTTTGGTTCACTTGGAGGAGAACCTATGGTGGCTTTATGTCAAAGTGATGGTCTCATTATTTCAGATTGTCAATTGGTGGTTAAAGAAAGACTCTACCCGGTGGCTGTCTTATTATGTTGGTTTTTTTACATGTTTGTTCACTTATTCTACTTTTGTTCTGATTGTAGTCTGATTGCGTCTGGAGGTCTTTGGTCTAGCCTTGGTATTATGGATCTTTTGGTTGGGGCTTTTGCTGAGTACTCTTTTTCCCCTCAAGGGTTTTTCCCACTGGGTTTTTCCTTTCTGGTTTTAATGAGGCTCTTCAATGTGGGTTGTTTCTAATCTTGTACTGTTCATTTCTTTTTATCCACATGAGAGGATTGTTCTCATGGCTTTTCCTATTAATATAATCCTTTAGTTCTCAAAAAAAAATTCTAACTATTCAGTTTTCCTACTACCAATAAATGAAGGGTACAATTGGTAAAGTATAGTTAATGTTCTCTTGAACTTTGTAAAGTGGGAGATAATTAGGAACAAAATTCAGCTGAAAATAGTGTCAGTTATTTAGGAACGGAAGGAGTAATAGAATTAGTCACTAATTTCGAATGAAGTTATTGTTACATTAACTTTTAGTCAAATAATAATAATAACACGCATTTAATGTTTTTTAATATACTACTGTGAAATAAACGTTTTTTAAGATCATTGATTAACAGTGAAGTAATTACTTTTAACACGCATTTAATGTTGTTTAAAAGTAATTACTCCAATTTAGTTTTAATTTCCTAATTACCTCCTTATACTATTTACAAAATAAAAATAATTGAAAATAAATTTCGTTTGTTAACATTCAAAAAAAAAACCACAAAAAAAAAGGTTGATTGCAGTGCATCATTTGAGAGCAACAACTATATATGTATCTCCTTACTGATATCATAGCACCAAAGTCTCCTCAATTACAATACAAGTAATTTTTCATTTTCTTCTAAGTAATTATATCATGAATCGCCGCGTCAGTAATCTTGACCAAATAAATCCTACAACAAAAAACTGGAAAATTGTTGTCAGAGTCATCAGGGTGTGGAATACATAAGCGGAAGGGGAAGGGAATCCTCTATCAACCTATAATATGTTGTTGATGGATCGCAAGGTTAGTAACAAAAAACACCGACTTTTTTTACTAATTATCCTAATATAGTTTAATTTACTTCAGAGACTTACATCGATATGAACCTTCACCATTTGTAGGGTCAAACAATACATGCAGAGTATTGGCTAAGAAGTTCAGAACGTCATGCAAAAAGAATCAATGAAGGATTAGTATACAACTTTGAATATTTTTTCGTATGGCATAACTTCCAAGGTTTAAGTTCATCAAGACACCAATATAAGATACACTTGCTGAATAGAACAAGGATATTTAAATATGATGAAAGTATGGTTCCTTCACGTGAGCTGAAATTTGACAACGTGCATGATGTTCTTAACGATGGCTTCGATGAGAGATACTTGGTTGGTAAGTAAATCCATTGATTTAAATAATTTCACGTAGGTTATCACTTGCAAGTATTTACATTAACATGAAAATAGATGTCATGGGGGAAATTATGCACGTCGGAAACTATCAAGGATATGAGTCGAACGGAGTGGCGACTGATATCAGAGACATTAAAATCGAATCTCAAGGGTAAGTTAGCTTTTATCATAAAAAACCGAGAAAAAAAAAAGATTTTTACCTGCCAACAAAAAAATTAAGCGCGATTTATTGATTATTTTTGCAGGAAAAAATTTAAATGTTTGTTATACGGCGAATTTGTCAACAATTTAGAAGCAGTTCTAAGTGGAGAAGATAACAAACATGTTGTTATCATATTACTGGGAGCAGTAACAAAGGCATCAAGGTATATTTTATAATTTTGATCTAATTTCTAAAATGAACCTCTCTATAAAACACTAACATGTTCAATATGTAAATAACATCTGACCACTAAAAAAAATGGCAGGGGAATATCAGTTAACTACTGGGTTAAAATGCACAACAGTCATGTTCAATCCTAACATTCATGAAGCGGTGTGCTACAGAGATAGGTTTGTCTGTACAAAATATTGAATAACCGTTTCAACAACTTTTAATGACAATTCCAACTAATAATCATTTTTTTCAGGTTATTTGAGTGTGACGCAGTTCCTACTCAGGTAATGAATGTCCTGCTTGAAAGCTTCAAAGTTGCTGAAGAAGATGAGTCTTAAACTATTTGCACGCACAAACATTGAAAATTTGGTTGCATACAGATCGGTATGTTTTTCTCACTTAAGTCCTAAAATAAGCTTAGTTATATTTATAAAATATAAATTAAAAAAACTGGAGCATGTTTCTTTTGTATAGAACAAAACATATTTTTTTGCCAAATATCATATGGGGATATAATTTGGAACCAGAAATACGAAAATAAAGTAATCAATAAGTAAAAATACAAATCACAGATTTTTTTTTGAACCACAAAACACGGATTTAATGCTTTTAAAAATGCATTAAATTTGAATTATGAGCAAGGTTATCAGAACCGGACCGGTGATGAAACCGGTGAGGATACCGGTTCAAGGTTCAATGGTTCAACCGTAATTCAATCGTGGTCCAACCGATTTTACCGCTATAAATTAAATAATATTATTTTTAAATAAATAGATAATATATAAGGTAATATTGAATAAAAAATATCCAAACAAATCCCACCAACACCTAGCACCAAAGCCACTACCATTGAAGCCTAATTTATTATGTGACTTCTGCAAATTGAAATAGTACTATATGATTTTAAAAAGGTATATAATGTAACTTATCATGCTATCTCTTGCTCGCTTTGTTTCTATTTAGACCAATGAATCCATCAATTTCATGTTTTATCATAATATATGCAAATAATGCAATACAAATATTTTATAGACTGTACTTAAAATTATAATATGGGCTATTTTTTTTTGGGTAAGCTAGCCAAATACTTGTATTAATCTACAAGGGGTGCCCCCCTATCGATATTACAAGAGAAAGAATAAAAAAAAGGAGATACAGAAAATAAATTGGAGAGAAAACAAGGCATAAAACCAAGCCTCAAAATAATGAAAAAAGGGGGAGAGGGGAGGCAAAGCACAAGCACAGAGATGAACAAAAGTGTATAGTGATGAGGTCCCTCGTGAGAAGCAAGTCGTCCATCTCCATAATACTTGTATTATGGGCTACTAAAGTGTAGTGTATACTGTATAATTACTGGTAATTCCACACCCTAGTTCTGTGTAATTCTCAGGAACAGAACCAGTGGCGGTAAAAAACAAAAAAAAAAACTCACCAGTGGCGGCGGCTGGCGAAGCACGGCGGAAGGAGGAGCACGGTGGAGGGCGGAGCACGGCAGCGGGCAGAGGGTGGCGGAGATGGGTGACTAGGGTTGTGGAAACGTGAGAATGTGAGATACGTAAACGTTTCTATTTTGAACCTTCTGTTTTCCTTTTTTTTTTGAATCCAAATTTGGGCATGGGTCGAGCCCATTATTCCAAAAAACAAAAAAAACAATAAAAACATAAAACCGGCAAAAACCGCCAACCGGCCGGTTTTCAATAGTTCGCACGGTTCAACGCCGATTTGGGCGGTTCATCAACGGTTTTCAACCTAGGCGGTTCTGTGGGTGCTTTGGACCAGCGAGGGGTCCGGTTTCCGATTCAACCGGTCAAACCGGCTGGTTCGGTCCGGTTTTTACAACCATGGTTATGAGAAATATGTTAGAAAATAATATTCAGTAAAATTTTCAAATAAATATAGCATTGACTCTTATAAACTATCATTACATTGAATTAATTTTAAGGGTTTGGGTTAAAGGTCATATTAGTCCCTATATTTGTAAAAGCGTTTGATTTTGGTCCCTCAGTTAAAAAACCGCCAGTAATTGTATTATAAACCGCCAGTAATTGTAAAAAAACCGTCACTAAACGTCATTTTTTTGCTAAAGGACCAAAATCAAACACTTTTACAAACACATGGACTAATATGACATTTAACCCTAATTTTAAGTGTGACATTTATATTAGGAAAATTAGTGCCAGCATTAATTGAATCATTAACCATACATTTAACGTGGATATAAATTTAGAAACACTAACTAAAAAATAAAATAATTATTAAATAATATTAATAATCACCAGTTTAATACTTTCATAAATGCATTACATTAATAATTTTTTATATGAAAGGAAACACACATTAATATGGAGTCAAAATATAATTTATTAATACCATAAAATCTTATACTCTTAAATATTTTTTAATTGCATTAAATTCATAACATCATAATATGGAAAAAAAAGATTTCGAAACACGTATTTAACAGTTTTAAAAAAAATTAATGATTTCAAAACACGTATTTAACAGTTTAAAAAAAAAATCAAATTGATGATTGAAATTGTGGAAAAAACTCTAGGGGAAGAGCCGACAGAACACAGCTAATGGGACTAGAGTCAATCCTCCTCACACCTTTTGCTGCTAGGGAGTATGTCGTTCAAACATAACACTCCGTCTCACTCTCCTCTGCCTGTTCCTCCTCAGTTCTCATAGGAATCAGATACGTTCTCGAAGTTCAAGTGTTCGATGGAGGAACATTCGAGATTTTCCACCGTTGTTTCTCCCATAGGTTGTGTCGAGTCCACCACTGCCTCTTCCGTAATTTGTTTCAGATCATCCATTGGGCTGCTCTGCCCTGGCCCAAGAGTGAATTGTGCATTTGAGTATTGAAATGATTGAGAAGGCCAACACAGGAAATTACACCCATTTAAGTCAATTTGAGGATTTCTAATGGGTAAATACTAAATTGCACTCAAAGTGGGGTAAATTAATGGGGAAATTTCACCCGTAAATGAACAGGTTCCATTGTTCAGTGGGCACTGTAACACTAATCATCTTACTATCAAAGTGGGTTCCCCTAATATGCATCACTTTTAGAGTGGTGCAATTTTACACCACTTACTTTGACCGGTTATAACAAGTCAACACTTTTTTTTATAAAAAATATAATTAAAAATTTGTTATATATTAAATTTGTTTAAAAAAAGATGTGCTGACTTGTTATAGTAGGTAAACAAAAGTGGTGTAAAATTACACCACTCTAAAAGTGGTGCATATTAGGGGTCACCTTAAAGTGTGCATCTATTCCCTGTATAATTAATTTTAATTCATTCCTCAAGTTGTTTTCCTGGTCCACCTCGATCCAATTTCTTATCCAATCATCTGTATTCATTTCACTGTACATGTTCCCCAACCCAGCTTCTCTCGTGCCATCGTTCGAGAATTCCCCATGCGCCGCTGCCCTTTCGCCTTCAGACTAATGTTGTTTCACTTCCATCGTCGGCGACTCCAGTTCAACGGATTCTGCCACGAAGGATCTCTCCGGTGACGAATCAATCCAATTCTCGACACAGAGAATCGATGCACCATGATGGCATAATCCACCTCAACCCAAATGCTCATCTCCTTTCCATCCACACAAATGGGGATACTAAGATTCTCCACTATGGGATCCTTAGCCATGATCATGATTCTCACGAACTCATAACCTTGTTTCTCCATTTTATCCTCCACATGAACCATACTTCCCATGCTTCTTACTAGTTTGGTCAGGAAATCTTGCGTCCAGAAGCCTAACGAAACTTTCCAAATCTTCAGCCATGTAGTGAAGCTGCTAGGTTGCACCAACGGGTCTGCTTTAGGGCTGTCCACCGGTTGGGTACGGACGGGTTCGGGCCGGAATTTCGGTTTTGAACGGTTGAAACTACCACATAACCAAGGTCCGCCGCCGTCCGATGAAGATGCCGGTTTCGGCGGGTTACGATTTCATCGAGCTATGGTTTTCGCGGGTCGATTCGCACGGTTAGAGAAAACTTTCAGATCTAGAAGTTTATTAAAGGAAAAATAGAGATTGAGAAAGATGAGTTTGTGCTGCCTGAAGGGGAAGCAGATTAGGGACACCAGTGCTTTGTCAAGACAGAGAGGGAACAAAGGAGAAGCCCCACACCATTTTCGTGCTTCAAAGTGGTCTACCCTCCACACACACACACTGTCAAAGTCACCTTGAACTCTTGAAGCTACGACTCAAGCTCCATCGCTGCAAGACCCGCTTATGCAGAGCTGAAATCCACTGTGTTACGAGGGATGAGCTCCATTACACCGCCATTTTTTTAGGGAGATCTTGCATGAAAATTAAGAGAAAGAGAATGAAATATTCAACGGAAGAAGAAAGGGAGAAGGTCTCGATCAGATACAAGTGTGAAGGTGTTTAGGAATAGAGAAAAATATGAAGTAGATTTAGTAATGTCATTTCCAAGATGAAATTTGGAAGAAAGAGAAGAGTACAATTATCAATGGTCTCACTCTCACTTGCCAGAGGTGTCTTAGCTGTAGCTCTCTCAATGTTTAACACTATAAAAAATAAAAAAGTTGATTAGTAAAGTGTGTAGTGTGTCAGGCTTGCGTGAAAAGGTGGAGAAGCCAGAGGGACAAGACTAAAAGGCTAGAAAAGTGTGCAATTTTTTTAATATACTTGTATGTTACGGTCGGGTCGGTTTTGACGAAATTAATATTATCAATCCGCAACCGTCCGAAATTACCCATCCCAAACCGATTTTTTTAATCCGAAAAAACCGAATTCCGCCCAAATCCGCCCGTGGATCAAAAAATGCATTCGGGTTGGACGGATTCGGTCGGTCCAAATTATTTTGGACAGCCCTAGTCTGCTTGCCGTATTTGCTCTATAAATTCCTCCAAGATCATTCTGGATGAATTCCCCACAACCATCTTCTGTTTGAAACTCAATAACTCTTTCTAACGCGCCAAACGGCTTAACTTCCACCACAAAACCTCTTTCTTTCAGTAGGTGGATAATATCTCTGTTATTCGTCATGACGTTTCTCAGTCTTACAATAGCCATTCTTGACACAGTTGCATTCTTTATCACCTTCTCTTGATTCCAATCAACGTCCTTTGTCGTGTCCTCATTGTTCTTGTTTTTCACCCGCCATTCCCATATTTCCTTGCGTCTCCACACCTATTTGTTCTCTTAGTTCGTTCTCTCCGATCCTTTTCGCCTGATTCTGCCATTGATCCTTCTTCCATTTCTCTCCACCCATGGAAATCGTGCAGGATGAACCGTTAGGAATGCACTATTCATCTTTCTTTTATGCCAGTTCTCCATTGCCTTGACTCCGTCATTCCTAGACCTGAATCGCACGAACCCGAATCTAAATCTTCTCCCTTTTTTCTTGACTTTGGGTAGGAAAATGCTTTCCACCTTCCCAAATTTCTCAAAAGCTCTCCTCAGTTGCTTGTACTTCACCTGATTGTCCAATCCATCCACGAACAAGGTCACTCCTCCACTAGATTCTTTGGTCGTTCCTCCCTCCATTGTCTTCCTCCTCCTCCACTTTTCCTCCTATTCTCCGGTAAAGCCTAGCTAAGCCAGCGGGGCTTGCCATCTATATGACATATAACTGATTTTTATAGTTGAAGATGTGGCTATTAGCTTTATCGTCTCTCATCCGCTCCAAGGATCTTGCTGTTAACTTTCCTATTGTTCATATAATTGTTTTTCACTTTTTCTTTGCTGATAGAAGTTCCAAATCTTTGCCCATTGATGCACAGTGGAAGTGTACAAGCTCAGTAATAGATTGCAAGTTTCTAGCAGCTTTTTTTCAAGCAAGGTTTTAATGAGACACTCTCTTAGGAATATGTTTTAGCCATTTTGTGTAGTTTCATTTTGCTGGGAGGAAGCACTGTTTTGTACTCTGTCATGAGAATTTTTATCTCATGTTTGATTCATTAGCCATATTATTTTCATGAAGGTGCGAATGAAAACTGTTAAATGAAGGTGCGGATGGACTGATTGATATCATTGATTATTTGCCCGGGCAGCCAAAAACCCTACCTGGAGTATGTGGGGATAGCCGACAGCACCGATTTGGCACCCTTCCCGCTAGATTGAGGAGATTTGTCTTCCATGAAGCAAGTTTCCGGGCTATGTTATCCAGCAGGAAATTAAAACAACCTCGAGTTGCTCTACCACCAGATAGAGGGAACCCCAAATATTTCCCAAGGTCCTGGACGAATGGAATTGGGGCAATATTGCGGATTTCCTCTCGAACACTAGCGCGAACACCTTTGGAGGCGATGGCCTTTGACTTTCCAATATTAATATTCAAACCGGAATGGCTACAAAAGGCCTGCAGAGTGTCCGCTAGTAATTGAACTTGCATAATACTAGCATGACAAAACAGTAAAACGTCATCAGCAAAAAATAAATGAGATATAGGAGGTCCCTGAGCCGCAATGCGGATTGGCTTCCAATCTCCATCACTCAAAAAGGTGGTGAATCCTGACAGAGAGTCTCTCCATGCACAGAACAAATAGATATGGAGAAAGCGGGTCTCCTTGGCGAAGCCCACGCCCCGGGTGGAAGGAAGGAAGACGAGTTCCATTCCACATAATAGATAAGTTAGAACCACTGATACAACACATGATAAGATCTACTAGTCTCCGAGGGAACCCAAAAAGAGACACTATCGCGCAAGCGTCTCCTCCAAGAAGTCCCAAGAGACACTATCATAAGCTTTTTCAAGTCAATTTTAAATGCAGAGAACCTCTCCGGGCTAAGGAAGAGCGCATGTAGTGAACTATCTCTTGGGCCAATAAAGCATTGTCCATAGTTCCACGCCCCGGCAGGAGGCTACTCTGCATTGGACCAATCAACCGGTTCATCATGGGGCGAACCCTACTGACAATAACTTTGGTAATCAGTTTGTAGATAACGTTACAGAGACCGATTGGGCGAAACTCTTTGACAGTAGAGGGGTTGTCCAGCTTTGGGATAAGGACCACTAAGGTCTCTAGCATTTGCGCATCCACCTCACCCTTCTCGAAGGCTTCCTGGACTACATGCCACACATCATCCCCACTTAAGTTCCAGTACCGTTTATAAAATAAAGGCTGAAACCCATCAAGCCCAGGTACTGTGAAAGAATTCGGTTAGGATTTATGATTCCCTTGAATATTTTTAAATTTTATTTAATTTAAAAATTTAAAATTCAAAAAATATGATGAAGTTTGTGAGTAGTGAGAAGTTACATTGACTTTTTTATGAGAATGTAAGATTCCCAATCTATTTCATGAGAATCAAATGATGAAAGTTATGAAAGTTATTTCATTCATGAGAATGTAAGATTCCCAATCTATTTCATGAGAATCAAATGATGAAAGTTATGAAAGTTATTTCATTAATGAGAATGTTTTATGCCTAGACATCCAATTTTCAACCTTATAACAAACACGGGGATATAATTCCCTACCTTCACATTATCGAGACTGTATTTCCCAACCTTGTACCAAACACACCCTAAAGTGTGCATGACTAATCAATCTCCAAGTTTAGAAATTATTCATCACAATGGCATCTGTAGCATATATAAATTGGATCAATTGTAAACTTGAAAATGAAAATCAACAAATGGATTATGGAATTTACATTCAAATGAATATAAAATCAAAATTGATTGGAAGTGACCGACATGATCAATCTCTTCCCGCATGCGTAAGATAATTTCTATCAGATTGTCAATTGGTTCAAGTTTGCATTTTCACACAACAAATTTCAAAGTGGGCAAACACTTACAATAACTAAAAAAAAAACACATTGCAAGACTAACCACGGGCTAATAATCAGCTTTACCAATGTTTAAAAAACCGGACCGATGATCAAACTGATCCAGGCATAGGTTCAAGGTTCAAAGGTAGAACCGAAGTCCGATCGTGGTAACTTAAATAATACATTACATATTTATTAATATAGATAGTATATGTTATTTTGTGAATAATGAACAACTTATTAATAAAATACGATAAATTATTTTTTATTAAATATAAAAATAAAGAATATAATATTACATCTACACAAATTTATTATTTATTTTAGGTATATATTTAAAGTTGTGTTCGAATGGATTTCATATCGGACATTTGGGTCTTCTTTAGAATAATCGGTTCTTTCTTGGTGATTTTTAAGGTTGGAGAAACAAGAGGTCATTTCCCCATTTTCTTCTTATTAATGTAAGTAATTGTTTTATCATTTCTATGAAGCAGAACACAAGGAAGTTGGAAATACTTCAGCAACAAGTCAAAAACTATTATAGGTAATAAAAATTGCATAACGAGTAGATGTACTTGATTTTGACTATTATATGTCTTCTTTCAATTGTGCAATTTATTTTGAATGCTAATTACTTTATTTTTGTCGCTCAAGAGGCTCCCGGATGTTGCTTTGTTTCCAGAATGTGTGGACGGGGAGACTATTCTGGAGCTTTCCTTACCTCAGAATGTTTTTTCCTCCTCTTCAGCGCCCATGGGTTTTTCTGAATTTGCGACAGCTCTGGGTGCGGGCTCGGTTTCTTCCTCCTCTAAGCGGTGGATTTTTCAAGCGAGTTTGGATTCAATTCTGGTGTGTTCTGAGTGCATTTTAGCCAGGTTTGGTTTCTTCTCTACTGTTCCTGACTTCGCTTGGAAGATGGAGGCCTCCTCTTTGTGGGACAGATTGCAGCAGGTTGTTGGTCTCTGGGTGGCGGGTAAAATCCCATGCTCCTTGCTGGATTGGAATGGTCTGTTTGTCCCTTCTCCCTTGCCCAGGTCGGTTGGCTTAGTCGATTCTGTTTCCGCTTTTCCTGTTGGGTTTAATCTTGAGCTTTCAATTTCGTCATCCGTGGGAGAGGCTGCGGTCGAATTCGGGCCTTCTCCATGCACTTCATTGGGTTCTAACCTTAAACCTCGGGGTAGTGGGCGTCCTAGAAAATTGGTCCAGCGTGATGATTCTAGTTTTCATGATGATGGGGTAGTGCCGAGAGTCGGATCTTTTGTCCCTAGAAATCGTGGTCGTCCTAGAAAATAGTCTAATCATGGGAGGAAGAAGAAGGTTTTGGACTCAGAGGTCTCAAGTGTTTCTTCTTTGTCGGGGGAGTCTGAGATCCCTTCTTCATTCAGTGATAATCCTTTGATTTTACCGGAGGCGGAGGATTCTGATGGCGTGCTCACAAGAGCAAAAGGGGCTCTAATCGTGAGTAAAAAAGTGGGTGTTCTGTTGTGTTTCAGTGTTCAGATGAGGTGGTTCTCCAAGGGTTAATTAAACAGATTGCGTCTCATAAAGTTTCGTGAGGGATCGACATTTTAATGCAGGTGGCGTGCTTTTTGTCCCTGGAGCTTTCTTTCAATTCTAAGGGGTTTTGATGCTTCATGCTTCTATGTTTTTTTTTTGCTCCATTTGTTGGCCTCTCGGGTTGTGTTTTTGTGTTGTACAGTCCCGGAGATTTTTAGCTTTTTGCTCCTATGCTTTTTCCCATGATTTGTGTTCTTGATGTTTTAGCGTTAAGGCTTTTTTTTGGTTTGTTTTAGGTTTGGCTCGTCTCATTTAATAGATTACTTGTTCTGTTTTCAATTTTTTTTTGCTATAATGCATTTTGTTAGAATGTGTTGCTTTTGGCCACTTTCATATCAGTAAAACAGGAGATGTATAACCTGATTTGAAAAGGTAGATGATAGGTGCTGACCAGTACAACAATTAATATCTCCTCCAATTTGAAGAGTTTATAAGAATTTTGACATTTGTAGGCCATTAAGGGTAAGTTAGATTGTTATTAATATTAAATTGTAGGCCATTATATAGATGGATTGCCAACTGTCTTAATTTTTCATTCTATTGTAAATCTCCTTTTATGTTTACTTTGTTTCCAAGCACTTAAGGTCAAAATAATAATACCTCTGATTGCCTTTGTCGCAGGTGGTGATTCCACTAAGCTTGCATTGGAATCTTTGATATATTGAATCATTTTAGATCTGAATATCTCTATCCTTTTATATTTTCTGTGGCTTCTATAAAGCTTAAGAACATTCATTATTTCACTTATTTAGTTGTGATTAGAAGTCAAAACTGCTTTATATTATGGTTCTGGAATATTAATGGTAAATATGGAAGATTATGCTTCTTGTGATGTCAAACAGAATGGAATACTGTGAGGTTATAAGTAGAAATAAATTAGGGTGTGATAGGCTTTTATGATAAGTGATATATTTATCTTATTTTGGTTTCATCTACTATTGAGACTTTGACTGTCCAGGTTTTAATGAAGTTTCATTTTCAATCTCTTTATCACGTCAAGTTCAAAATTTTATCATGTTTATGTTTTTCACTGATAACAAAGCAGCTTTGCTCTACAGTTTTTCTAAGAAAACACACTTCAAGCTCCCACAATTTTGGTTTTGGCCAAGCTCATATTACCAATTGAAGTAGCTTTTGCAATGTATTCCTATTTAATTATTTTTATTGTTATCAAGCCCGTTTTATTTACCCAGATTTTGTTTTTTTTACTTATAAATTGTTTTGTTTACAGAGTGTTTTTCTTGGTTCTGTATATAATTATGTTGTCTTTCCATAATCTTTCCACTTTCCTACGTGAAATGATTGCACATTGGGATGTCCATTAGGTTGTAAATGTTTATTATGATTTCCTTTGTATCTGTGCTCATCTTTGAAGTTGAAAGGGCTGTCTTTATTTCTGATCTCTCATCATTCTTTTTAGACGTTTAGTTGGTTCCAAATGTTGTTTCGATCCTCTACGCGGTTGTGGAGGCGGAGGGATAAACATCAGGGTTTGAGATTTGCAGAGGCAGAGATGGTGGATGTTTGTGGGCGCAGATGAACCTAGGTACAGAGAATATTAACATGAAAAAATATAGTATAGTATGTATTAAAATAGTATGTATTAACTAGATATAATATACACGTGTTTCACTTGCATTGTGCGAATTTATTTATATTTCACAGAGAAAGTTTTATAAAAAAAAATGGAAAATTTACTATATTATATATTTATAAAGAATTTGTAAAAATAGAAATTATAGGGTTTCAAAACTTATTATTATCTGCCTTGACATGACATTCATTACACTAAACAATCAATTAGTAGTCAATTATGAGAAAACGGAATCAATAAAGAGGGTAGGACAAGTTTTTTTAGGGAGATTCACTGCCCTAGCTCAAGGAAGGAGTCATTTGGGAGGGCTTGAGAAACTTCCACTCTCAGCACTGAAATCAAAGACTTCAACACTCCCATTATCACCGCTTTCCCCAATATACCCTATTTTGCTATTCTTTGCATTCTTCACATTATTTGCATCCTTAATTTGAAAGATGCGGTACGCAGCCCAATCTGCCATCTGCATTTTGAGTAACAATGTCCAGTAATGAAATACTCATGATGAATAAAACAAAAGTAAACAAATTCGATAATGATCCTACCTAACCAATAAACCATTTTCATGATAATTCAAAATATATTATCATTTTTTTTTATAAACACCCTCTCAAACACACTTTATGTGATTGGTTTACTTTTTAAAAAGTCAACACTCTTACTTTTTAAAAATTGTGTTGGCCTTTCAAGAAATAAACCAATCTTATGGAGTATGTTTGAGAAAGTGTTCAAAAGTGTGTGTTGGTAGAAACTTTATTACTCTAAATCTCTTCTTAATTTTGATCATAATGAAAAAGTCGGTCTTTTAAACCGATTTAGGCCAAACTTTACCCAAAGTGATAGCTTATGGGTGATGATTTCTCTATCCTATGTAAGGACATTTTTTATTATACCTCTAGTCAATGTGAGACTTTGACAATTAGTATGTCACATTTATTTTCTTTAATTACCTTGGATGGGTTAGTAATTAACGCAAGACGAAACTCATGCATTATCCATCTTGTCCTCCTAGCATAGTCTCCTTGCACTTCCCAATAATTCAGGGTGTTCCTCTTCCCAATCACCTCTTTGTTTGTAGGGATAGGAACATCTTTCCATTTTTCCATAACTCTCCACTGGCCACTCCCGGCAACTCTCATGTCAAGGTTTTAAAGGTCACGACCCATAGTGTTGTGGAAGAAGAACTTGCGCTCATTGAAAATATTTCCATCTGAGAATACAAAAAAATTCAAAATATCATCTTGGTTCAATTATCCCTTTTAAAAAACACATAACATTCATAAGACATGGATACTTTGTTTCAATTTTGTTACATGATACAATTATTCTCATACGTACTCTAGGTTAACACAAGAGCCATGAAATATTAAGAGTGTGTTTGGTTTCTCCGTTGGGAAAGCTTACAACGAGTTCTAGTAGGTTAAAATAAATTATTGATGATATTGATGTTTAAGAGTTATTTTGGATAATGGATTTCATACCCAAAGTTAACTCAGGTAGAAGCTAGAGAGAGTAGCTTCTGCAATGAACAAAATTAATTGTGAGATCTTATAACTGAATTTCACATTTTCTAACAAAAATCATATATTCATACATTTATCAAACACTTAGATTTCAAATAACTTGTACTACGATCAATTTTATCAAAATCAGTTGTGAAAAAATTTGATCTAAACACACACACTAAAGTGCTCATGGAAAAGTGAAAATAAGAGATTTTTGTTTTAGAAAAATTCACAAACCTCGTCCCGGTAGACCCAAAGGCTCAGTCTGAAACACATCAAAATCTGGAATGATTTCAATAGGAAGAGGTTCATAAAAGACCCTCATTTTCAGGTAGAAATCCACAAGAACCTCATCAGTGGGATCAAACCTATATTCAGGTAGAAACCTAACAACCCCATCATTGTCCTCATAAGTCATGATTAGGTCCTCCATCTCAAAAGGGTTTGTATAAACTATTTGAATGAATCAATGTTGAAACTTATGTGTTCAGGATATCAATTTATAGCCACCAGAGATATCACCTTCTTCCACATGTCCCCCCACAAGCATTCTGTTACCCTCCAAGAAAATAGAAGTCATCCCACATTTTTTTTCTTTTCAAGATGACCTTCTCTCACCCTATTCTATTTTATTCATAATTAAAAGATTATTTATGATATTTAATACACTTGATTTCTTATCAAACAATTTCTTATTTTCAAATTTGGATATCAATTTACACTAAGTTTTAATTCAAAATATCACATAAACGAAACTATCAACATACAAATAATTAGAATGATTGTTATTTAATTAAAAATATATCAAATACTAGTAATTAGTTTTCCTAATTAATTTTAAAATATTTAAAAATAGAAAATTTAAAATATTCATTTTATAGATTAAATAAATAGTAAGTTCAATATTTTTGAATAAATATTAAAATTAATTTATTTCAAATTTATCATTCTCTTAATTTAATTATTAAATTTACTTGGAATGCTGTTTAAAAAAATAAATATATCAATATTTATACAAAATTAATGATGGTTTAAATTTAAAAATATTAACAATTAAGTTGAATAAATTTAAAGAATATTTCTCGAAAAAAAGTACAAGAAAAATTATGGTATAAATTCATTAAAAAGCACATACTAAATATTATTTTTAAATAATTAAATATTTAAGAGAAACTTAAATTTTTTTATTCTGTTTTAAGAGAAAATAAGTAATCAGTTATGATCTTTTAATAATGCTACTATCTATGAAAATATAGATAATAAGGATATTCTTTAATAATTGATTTACCATATTTTTATAATGAGCATATTTTAGTTCAAAAAAAAAGAGCATATTTAAAAAATTTAAATGTAATAATCAACGTCATCTCAACATAATAATTGTAAAAAATTGGTTTTCAATTAAATTTTGTACACTTAATCTTATTACCAGATTTTCTTGGAACCCTTTCTTTATATATATATTTTTTTAAAATAATGTATCATTATTTATAAAAAATTATGATGGTAAATATTTGAAAATATTAACGATTAAATTAAAAAAAAATTCTACAAAAGTAAAAATTTAATTTGATGATTAAATATTAAGGAAACTTAAGAAGATTTATTCCATTTTAAGAGAAATTAATTAATCATCTATTTTTTTAATAATGCTATTATATGATGAAAATCTAGATAAGAAGGATATTCTTTAATAATCCAATTTTTTTAAAATTATTTACCATATTTTCCAAAATATAATATTTCAAAACTTCTGTAATAGTCAACATCATCTCAACACAATAACCGTTAATAATTGATTTTCAATTAATAAAATAAAATTTTTTAAAAATTTTTTACTTTCAAATTTTTTTTTTTGGTGACAAGAGAAAAGTTTTGTATTTTCAAATTAAGTTTGAATAGTAATTATTAGTATTTACTATATTATTAATTAAATAAAAATCCTTAAGAAGATTTATTCCATTTTAAGAGCAATTAATTAATCATCTATTTTTTAATAATGCTACTATAGTATGCAAATCTAGATAATAAGGATATTCTTTAATAATCCAATTTTTAAAATTATTTACCATATTTTCCAAAATATAATATTTCAAATGTAATAGTCAACATCATCTCAACACAATAACCGTAAATAATTGATTTTCAATTAATAAAATAAACATTTTGTAAAATTTTCTATTTTCAAATATATATTTTTTGGTGACAAGAGAAAAGTTTTCTATTTTCAAATTAAGGTTGAATAGTAATTATTAGTATTTACTATATTATTAATTAAATACAAATCCTTAAGAAGATTTAATTTATTCCATTTTAAGAGCAATTAATTAATCATCTATTTTTTTAATAATGCTACTATAGTATGAAAATATAGATAAGAAGGATATTCTTTAATAATCTAATTTTGAAAATTATTTACCATATTCTACAAAATATAATATTTCAAATTTTCATATGTAATAGTCAACATCATCTCAACACAATAACCGTAAATAATTGATTTTCAATTAATAAAATAAAATTTTTTTAAAATTTTCTATTTTCAAATTTGTTTTTGTGAGAAGAGAAAAGTTTTCTAATTTCAAATTAAGGTTTTTATGTTTATTAATTAAATAAAAGTTTTCTAATTTCAAATTTAGTGTAAATTGATATCGAAAATTGAAAATAAGAAATTGTTTGATAAGATTTGATTATCATTGAACTTTTTTAAATATAATATTTTTAATAAGAAATCAATTCCCATGTTCTTTTCTCATTCAATAACATCTTTCTTTTGCTTTTAAAAAAAAGAAATCAAGTGTATTAAATATGATAAATAACCTTGTAATTATTGATAAAATAGAATAGGGTGAGAGATGGTCATGTTGAAAAAAAAACGTGGGATGACATTTTTCTTGGAGGGAAACTAAATGCTTGTGGGGGAGGGGGGGGGGACACGTGGAAGAAGGTGATAGGTGATATTGCATTTCTTTTGGCTCTAAATTAAATTGATATCCTAACCTGGCTAACCACATAAGTTTCAACATTGATTTAGCTAAAGAGTTCATACAAGCCCCTTTGAGATGGAGACCTATTCATGACTTATGAGGACAAGGATGAGACTGTTAGTTTACTACCTGGGTATAAGTTTGATCCAACGGATGAAGTTTTTGTGGATTTTATCTGAAAATGAAGGTTTTTTCTCAACCTCCTCTTAATCATCCCATATTTTGATGTTTCACACTTAACTTTAGGGTCTACCGGAGGAGGTTGGTTCATTAACAACTTTGTCTTCTTTGCCTAAGGAAATGAGAATATTGAATTAGTCTATGTTTGAAGTATTGCAATTAAATATTAAATTGTGAACATGTGATTCCCCTTTGTATTGAAAAACTAAAAATTAAAGTTTCTGAATGTTTGAAATGGAAGGGATGCCTACTTGATCAAAGGAGGCTGACGACATATTGTTCTAAATAGCATCTTCCCTCTCAAATTCAAGTAGCCATCTCCAGAAGAATATTTAGCTCATTTGAAAAAGTTGATTAAAATGACATTAACCAATGTTTCCCTATTTAGGAATCTTACTATGAACGCATAAGATTCTCCAAATCAGCTAACATTGGTGGCCACACTAAGAGCAATGGAAAATGGACCAATAGAATATCACACATGACTCTCATCGAGTGACATATATATATGACTTCTATTTGGTTGATAAGAAATGCGTTAAAAATGCGACATGTTACGACGGAAGAATTGTAGAAGCTATTAAAACTACTTAGGGCATATTTGGTACACGGTATTAGACATGATAGTATAAATTTATACAATACATTATGAATTTATTCATTGTTTGATACTCACATTGTATTATATAAACTTATACATCAATCTCCTCTTATACATTAAAATGATGAATTATTTAATCCACCATATAGATGATGAATAAGACATGATAAGAGTACAATGTATAAACTACTTGAATATATTTAATCAACTGCCACTACAATCACCCTCCAACATCATCGCCTCCACCACCACCGTTGCCGCCACCACCACCATCACTGTCGCTACCACCACAACCACCCCCCACCAACACCACCTCCACCACTATCGCCACCGTCGCCGACGCCACCACCACCACCACCGTCGCTGCCACCACCCTCTGCCACCACCGCCACCACCACCCTTTACCATCACCGCCGCAACTACCACTACCACCACCGCTGCGGCCACCACCATCATTGTCTTCGCCGCCGCCACCATGATCGATCCACAACTGTCACCATCGTTGATACATTCATACCACCACAGTCGCCGCCGCCACCCTCCACCACCACCGCCACTACCTCCACTCCTGCCGCCACCACTATCCACCACCACTGCCACCATCATTACCTTCTAAGACCACCACTACCACACCACCAGTGTTGCCACCAAATTATACAGTATATGACCAAACGTTGTATAGTATTAAAATTCTATGAAGCCTTATCCTATCAGGCATCATACAATCATGTCTTATATTATCAGGTCTTATATTATACAACGTACCAAACGGGCCCTTACATAAGGAAATGTTGATTGAAGGACGCAAAACTATGAATCCTTTTGAAGGTGGATTATTTCTTAATTTAGAGATATATAGGGACTGGCTCAAGGAAATACGGAAAGAATGCTTTAATTATGAAGCCTGTCTAAAATGCTTTTCTCTTCGATACATCGAAAAATTACAAAATAAACAAACACAAACTAACCAACGCCCAGAGAGTTACTCAACAAGAGGACCTCCAGCTCATGGCAAGGCCTATCCAAAATGCTTTAATTCAATCAAAATGTTTTATTCTTAATCCAATCAAGAAAATATTAATTGATATATAGGTACGAACTCAATAAGAATTAAACCATCTGGTCTCAATTTACCAAAAAAAAAAAGCATATGGTCTCAGATTAATTTTAACATCTGGAAGTGTTTCTATAAAAGGTAGGATGTAATCAGTGAAGCATTTTAACAATAACGTTTTTTTTAACGTTGGTCAAGTATATAGAAACTAGACCGGCACTGAGGGCAAAATGTCAGAGCGAACAAAAACATCAAGGCCGGCCGGTCCCTTCTCTATGACTCTATCCAAATAAAAAAAAAAGGAAGCACCCCGGGCCAAGAAGTAAGCAACACTATTGCCGGATCTACAAACAAAAGAAACATTCATGTGTTCAAAAGAAACAGAAAGAGAACGACAATCAGAAATAATTAAATCAAAATAAGAAGAGCCTCGAATACGACGTCTCCACCACTGGTAAAGCTGCAAGGAATCCATCTCAAAGCAAGCTGTGCCAAAGCCAAGGTCAAGAGCAAGACGCATCTCCCACCTTAGGCAAAGTGCCTGCCAGCCGACTACATCATAACGGGGGCCAAAGTAGCATATGCAAGAACCTCCCCCGCTTCATCTCTTGCCAAAAAACCAAATCCCGCCATGGATCGGCGTACCGACGCATCTAAATTAACTTTTATCCATCCCGGCGCTGGTCTCGTCCACGATGCATTCCTCTCCACAACTGGGCGCTCAACAACCGCTGGCTGAGGCAAGGAACGAAGAGCCTCCACCCTCTCAAGGACTCGCGGCAGCAGCAACTCCTTGGTGTAAAAACCAAGAGCATTATGGGCCTCCTAGAACAAGTACAACAGAGTAACAATCCGTTCCACGACATCTTCGTCCACTCCCATCAGAACCCGCACAAACAGCTCATGAAATTCTCCAGCACCAGAAAACCGTAGCCCAGTTGCAGCAAACCAAAACCGAGCAACAACAGGGCAAAGAAGGAGAACATGGCTAATATTCTCATCTTCAATCCCGCACCAAGGGCATGCTGAATCGACGTCAACCCCCTTCCACCTAAGAGCTAATCGAATTGGAAATTACCTCGAACAAGCACGCCACACCACCTCCTTGCACCTAGGAAGAGTAGTGTGAGATGCAAATATGTAACACAAGAAGGGGGGGGGGGGGGTTGAATTGTTTACTTGAAATTTTCTTTTAAAACTTTGGTTTGTGAAAAGAATATTAGTTCTTAAGAAAACGTTTAGTGTGAGTTTTCGTAAACCGTTTTGTGCAACGAAAATATAAGCAAGTAAGGCAGACGATCAGCACACAGAGATTTATACTGATTCACCCTAAATGATTGGGCAACGTCCAATACTTGGCCACCACCATGATTTTCACTAGCAAGTATCAAGGACTTCTCCAATACAAGTATTCTCAAGGACTTCTCCTGCAAATATTATCACAGACTTCTCCAAGTATTCTACAGGACTCCTCCTACAAGTATTGTTCAGGACTCCTCCCACAATCTTCACAAGATTAGTTCACTCTACAGGGTTTCTCTCCGTTCAAGAGTAAAGGTAGAGAATTTATAGCACTGGAACTCTAAGTGTTCGGGTTCAAATTTGACTTTGGTTCACTTGAGAGTTCTAAGTCTAAGAGAGAAAGGAATAAAGAGATTTGACTCTTTTAAGGTACGGGGTTCTCTCTTTCACTTGCAGAAATAAAGGCTTAGGTTTGACACTGAGGAATTTTCTGCTTGAGCTTTGAATGCTTTGAAGAATATTGAAATGAATGCTTGAGTTATTGTCTTTCAGAAGTTAATTTTCTTGGTCTTCAATCTTCAAGAGTGCCTTAAATACTCGCTTGCTAGTGTTGTAGCCGTTGTGAGACATAATCCGACTGTTGCTCTAGCCGTTGTGTTATAAGATCCATTCGTTGATTCAAATGGCTTCGGTTGGTAGCTTCATTAAATGCAAGCTCAGAGGAAAGTCTATCCTTTAGCCGGAAATGAGATGTTTGTCAGCTAGTAGGTGACGATAGACTTGAGCTACTTTTCAGACATGAGACAATTGAGAAATATGATGTTGACAGCTTGTCTTTTTCCCTTGTTGGTCAGCGTGCCTTTAGCTAAAGTATCATAGTCTTCACGTGATCAAATTTGAATCTAAGTCAATTGGTTGCCTTTTGATTTGAATGTAGGGTAATTGGTTGCAATCTGACTTTGTCTTTGGCGCTCAAAATTTGTCTTAAATATTTCTGACTGATGACGTGGCATTGGACGGTCAAAGTAGATGTGTCTTGACTTGAATGAGTATACTTACCAAACAGTCTTGTGATTTCTGATGCTTCACTTTTTGTGATGATTGTACGTTGAAGCATATAACACGAATAGAGTTCCTCCTGAAATTCAAGTGTTATAATAAGTTTAGTATTCAATGGAAATACTTCTATAAAAATTGTTGTGATCAAAATAAGATTTTAAAAACGTTATGATGCGTTTGAACTTAACACAGTGGATTTCCAAATCAGACGCCAACACTTCGCTGGTAGCAAAGAAGAAGAGGAAGGTGAGGCCAGGTCTTGAGAGTGCCACCGTCGGATGAAATCATACCCTAACTTTGAAGTATACCATCTGTCTGATGTCTCCGGCCAGTAAAGACGGTAACCACAAACCTGAATTGGCAAGGGAACAGCGAGGATCTGTGCAACAGTTGCTGGGTTAAACACATATCCAATAAGGTCCTCTCTCCATCCACCATTGGAGATCAAATCTGATGCCTTCTTCAAATTCAATTCAGCAAACAAATCCTCTCTATAAATCAGTGGAGACCCATTTGGTATCCATGCATCACCAATAATATTAATTGTCGCGCCATCTCCAACTCGCCATCTTGTACCCCTCTCAAAAATCCAACTTGACTTTAACATGCTTTACCATGCATAACTTGGCCTATAACCTTTCTTTGCCTCCAAAAGAGTACCACCAGGGAAGTATACTACCTTGTAAACACGACTAAAAAGTGAATCCGGAAAATTATAAATGCGCCACCAATTCTTGGCCACAAGAGCGAAATTAAAAGACTTGAAATCACGAAAGCCAAGTCCAACTTCATCCTTTGCTCGGCGCAAATTATAAATACAACTCCTGCAAATACTAAAGTGTGCAACCCTTTCAAAAAAAAAAATACTAAAGTGTGCATCACTATCTCCAAGTTTACAAATTATTCATTTCAATGGTATTTGTAGCATATATAAATTGGATCAATTGTAAATTCAAAAATGAGAATCAACAAATGGGTAGTGGAATTTAATTACTTTAAAATGAATATAAAATCAAAATTGATTGGAAGTGACCTACATGATCAATTGCTTCCGGTATGCGTAATTTCTATCAGATTGTCAATTGGTTCCAGTATGCATTTTCACACGACAAATTTCAAAGAGGGCCAACACTTACAAATTACAATAACTAAAAAAAAAATTAAAATAACACATTGCAAGACTACACCACTAGCTAATAATCAGCTTTACATTAACCACTAGCTAATTTTCTTGTTTGTTTTCCCATAGGTCAAACACATTGGGTTACCTTCCCCTTGGGCCTCCGTCTCGACTCTTGAGCAGGAGTGCTCAGATCAGGTATTTTTGCAGTGATTTTTACAGCAGGCGAACCAAATATCATTTCCATGTTCCTTGCTGCGTTGTATAACATTTGGAGGGCAGGAACAAGCTCATTTACCACAACCAGTGATCTCCATGGGGGCAGGTCCTATTGCGTGCAACTATGCTTCGCCCCTCTCCTTGCGAGGTGCATCCTGAGTGTGGAGCTTCATGTTTTTGGCGTCGTGTTGAATGTGAAGGTTAATTCTGACGTCTCTCTTAGTTATGTGAATGTGGCGTGGTTTGGGTTGGCTGTCTATGAACGATTTGGCGAGGTGTTGGTTGTCGTAATGACATACCCTTTTGATGTCTTGTCGCTGAGACTCTTGGACTCCAATGGGCTTTATCTCAAGCCTCTAACCTTTACTTCTAATCAATGTATTTTGAGACAGATTGCTTACAGTTGTTTGAGTCTTTGAGGAGACCCTTTAAGGCTAGTTCTTATCTTGCCACTGTCATTAAGGATTATCGTGATCTTGCTTTAACGTTTGATTTTATTAATATTTTGTTTGTTTGTAGAAGTGGCATAAATTTCCTGACTAGGAACTCTTCCTCTCTCTCCAGTTCTGTTTGGGTCGAATATGTTCGTATGGGTCTTCTCTCTTTTGTTCAGCTTGATGTAATGATTTCGAAGTCTATCTCTTCTTGTTAATTAATGAATGAGTTTAATTTTGATGCACTGACAGTGTCAAGCCAATCAGATTTCAAAGATCTGTTATGTTAGTCAATTTAATTAAGTAAGAAATTCATCTCTCCCTCATTCACGAAATCTGATTGGTTGATGATGTAGAAAACTTTACACTGTCAGTTCATGAAACTCTTTTTCCTTCACTAAGTTTTTACCCAAGGGTTTTTTTCTAATAAGGTTTTAATGAGACATTCTTTATAGAGTCTTGCTTCCAATGGGATTTTGTTTCTTTCCGTGTTGTAATATCTTTTACTTCCTTTGGTACTGTTTTTCTTTCTCTTTTGTATTGAGTTGAAGTACCTCTTATACTTCATTACAATATATCTCATTACTTATAAAAAAAACTAATTGTGTCAATTTTATAAACAACAATGATATAGACACACCTCCTTTTTTATATACTTAATTTCCACCTATATTTATCTATATCTCTCTCTTCTTATCATCTCTCACATCGGTCCCCCTATGGTACACAAGGAAAAGCTTGTGTAAATGTGCACAAGTCCCTTTTGACCCCCTTGTGTGGGTTTCCCGGTTTTTTTATTTTTGTTTAAATAATTTCATTTTTTCTGAAAAATAAAAAATGGGTTAATTTCTGGGTTTCACATGAACGAATATCTTCATTCTTCTTCCTCTTTCTCTCCCTCTCTTCTCCTTCCACAACCACCATTATCCACCTCCTCCTTCAAAGCCAAACTGCAACGCCAACATCTCCATCACCACATCCTCATCTGTAACAAACTGTAGCCGCAAATCCCAAAATCCTTATATGCAGACACCTTCTCAGTTTCTCTGCTTCCTAAGAGTGCATGGTGAGCGAAAATCCTGAACCTTTTAGCCTAGATCTATAGCACCATGCCCAGATATATAGCATCTCTATGTGTGCGGCGCTTTTGCATGTGGGAAGAGGTGGACGATCAGCGAAGAGGCTGCGTTTCTTTTTAGAAGTTGGTGGTGGCTGTTACGGTGGGTGTCGGTGAAGAAAATTAACATTGATGGTTTGTGGTGGTTGTTACAGTGGGATGAACAAGAGAAACGAAGCTTCTGATGTTTTTTGGGTGGGTTTTGTGTTCTGGGTGCTTATGGGTGGGTTGGGGGTGAGTTATGTGTTCTGGGTGATGGTGGTGGGGTGGGTTGGGGATGGCGTGGAGGAGAGAGCTTGGTTGGTGATGGTGGGTTATGGGTGGATTCTGAATTGGTAGTTGGCTTGGAGAGAGATTGATGACGGTGGTGATGAATAATTTTTGTTTTAAAAAACCATTTTTAAAAAAAAATCAAATTACCTGGAACCTGCTGATCCCTTCCTTGTGTAACTTTACACAACTAAAAAGTTGTGCACCGTAGGTAAATCCTATCACATCTTATACTTTATCTCTCTTACTTTTTCTTTTCTTTCTATCTTTCGGATCTCTCCTCCTCCACTTCTTTCCACCTCATTTTGAGGTGTGAACAAATAATTATTCTTTTACAAACCTAACTTACCCGTAATCCCAAATGATGAGGATAATGTTCCTTCAAAACCCAAAAGAAACTGAGGCCATGAACGAACTAGAACTAACAATCGCGTTTCACAATGGTGGCGCATCACCATTATCTTCTTTACATTCCAATTCCATCGCCATCACCATCTCTATCTGTATCCCAATACCGTTCTATTCCTTTTCGAACATCACTACCTAATACCCTCTCCTCTCATCTCTCTTCATTCCCAACAACATCATCACTCAACAAGCACAACACTTCCAACTCCATCACCAAAATTCACTCAAAACCATTACAATTTGCTCTCTCTGGAGCCCTCTCCCTTGTGTTGCTACTCGGAGGTACTCTACTCATTACTCATATACATACCCGGCTTCTCTTTCTCTGCTTCCATATTTAACATTGCAATGCAGAAAATTTGAAAAAAATCCCAAACTTTGTAGGAACTGGATTGGCGGAGGCAGCAAAAGTTGGTGTGAACAAGCCAGAGTTGCTCCCTAAAGAGTTTAGCACTGTCATTGATGTTGCTGGATTCCTCTCTGATGGACAGGTATGATATAATATGATATGAAGGTTCTTTTTTTATTTGTGTGAAATACTTACCTTTCTCTTTACCTGTTAGTTACAATTACAAGTGAATTGTTGAGTCTGTCAATTGAGGAAAGGAAGAATTAATGTTAATTACCATGTTCAATTGATTATTTATTTGTCTCCAGGAGAAAAGACTAGCACAAGAGATTGCTGCTATTGAAAAGGATACTGGATTCAAGCTCAGAGTTTTGGCCCAAAACTATCCTGATACCCCAGGTTTTTTATTTGATTGTCATCATCATCGCGCTTTGTACCAAATTATAGATCTCATTCTCAATATCAATTTTTATGCAACCACATTGTTTATAGTTATAGGGTGCGTTTGGGTGAACAACTTAATTAAACGCTTATGGAAATAACGCTTATGACGCTTATTCATAAGCTTATGTGAGAATCTTATTAAAATGAGCTGAAAATAAGTTATAGGTAAACATGAGCTCTTATTAATAAGCTATCCTGAATAACTTATGAAAATAAACTCGAAACAACTTATAGATATGTCATAGGCTATTTATATAAGTTCTTTCAAATTCCCGCATACGTGCTTATGCTATTAGATAAGCTCAAATAGCAAAATATAGAGTGAGTATTCACGGAAAGATATAGAGCCATTCATTTTTGTCCCCTACTTAGAAAATAGCTATGTAGTCCCTGAAATATAAAATTGATCAATTTAGTCAATCAAAACCTCAATATATATTAAAGTAATATAGCTAATGCAGAAATTATTTTCTATCTTCTTGAGCTTTTAAGTGGGGTTAAGGCTATTGTGATTTATGAAACATGAAAGCAGAAACTATTGTGTTCTGCAGGTTTGGCTGTCAAAGATTTCTGGCAAGTAGATGACAGAACAATTGTCTTTGTTGCTGATCCTACATTTGGTAAATGATGGACTGCACTTTTCTTTGTTATTGCTGTTCTTCCTCTTTGTTATTCCTTGTGGCTTCTTTCTTGCTACATCTACCAATAGAGGTAATAACATACTAAGCGGTTTCTGTTGAGCAGGCAATATATTAAATTTCAACGTTGGTGCTTCTGTTGATTTGGACATCCCACGTAGTTTCTGGAGTCGTTTGGCTGGGAAGTACGGGAACATTTTCTATTGGAGAGACAAGGTAAACTCTGCTTTTAGACTCTGCTTTTCAATTTAGCAATTTTTTGTTAGCTTAGTTCATGATTTGATAATGGTTTAACACCTAATGAAATAGGGGGAAGATGCATCTGTTGAAGCTGCAGTTATGGCAATTTCTAGTTGTTTGAGAGAACCGGTTGGGCCTAATAATTGCTCTGAGGTGAATTGATTTTGTTGATTACTATTATTCTGTCATGTGGCAGCCCTTATTATCACTTTTGGGTGTATAGAAATAAAAGTATTGAGGATAGTATATTGCAAGTTTTAATTACATTATGTTGAGTGTAATGATCATATGTACATTATTAATACACATCGAGTCACGCAATGTACTTTTGTTGCATAAATAGGAGAGGTAAGATATTGCAAATCAACATTATTTGTAATACAGTCCATATATGTTGTCTTGGTGTATGTTGGGACTCCGGTAAATATTACCAAATTTCAGGGAGAAGGTATTCTTGGAAGAGAGAAGTGAATCAAGTGATTATAAAAGGCTTAAAAGTGGATCCAAAGATGATGTTAGTTCAGATTGTGGATTGGATCTAATGGCTTGAAGGGTGTATTCACCAAAAGGAAGAAGAAATGCAAAAGATGGAGGAGGTAGAGATGATGTTCAGGCGCCACATTCCTTCTAGGTTTAAGGTTTAGTAAGCCTTGATGAGGAGAAGCCAGAAGAACCTTGCGTTATGGATAATTTTCAAAGGAAGAGAAGCCATAAGAGGTTCACGTACTCTAGATAATTCTCTGAGGGTTTCGATGAAAGAACTTGAAGAGTTTCTCTGAAATCACAAAACCTCAATTCAATTATGATAAAAGTTATAGAGGGAATTTTAAAATGGAGCTTATATAGCTCTCTCCCTTTTTTTTTGAAACTACTCATATTATTAATCAAACCACCAGCATAGATGCCACCAAATCTTATATAGCTCTCTCCTTAAAGGTACGGTTTGTTTGGTTTAGAAGAGAGACAATGAGAAAAGAGAGAAGATGAGTAGAAAGAAAGTTGTGAGAAATAAAGTAGATTTTGTAGGTTGTTTGGTATGATATGCATTTCTTACACTGATTGATCGCCAATCAGAAGTCATGATAGAGGAGGAAAAAACAACTTTTCGGGCCCGTTTGGTGCGACATATAGTATAAGGCCTGATAGTATAAGATCTGATAGTATTAGGCCTGATAGTATAAGCCCTGATAACTTTCTTATACTATCCAGCGTTTGGCCATACTCTGTATAATTTACCATATCGTTTAAATTATTGCAATTTTATGTTTAGTGAAGTATTGAATAATGATATATAATAAAAATCGAATATGGAGGTGATTATAACGGTGGTGGTGATGGTGATGGAAGTGGTGGTGGTGGCAATGGTGGTAGGTTGGTGTTGGTGGCGGTGGTGGTGACAGTGGAGATAGGTTGGTGGTTGTGGTGGCAGCGATGGTGGTTGTGGTGGTGGCGATGATAGGGTGGCGGTGGTGGTGGTAAGGCGGTGGCGGCTGCGATAGGGTGGCGGCTACGGTGGAGGGTGGAGGGTGGAGGCAATGGTGGTGGTGGGGGCGATAGGGTGGTGGTGGTGGTATCGGTGGTGGCGGCGATAGGGTGGTGGTTGTGGTGTGGGTGGTGGCGGTAGGGCGGTGGTGGTGGTGGCGGCGGTGGTGGTGGTGATCAGGTGGTGGCGGCGATGGTAGTTGTGGTGTTGGCGATGATAGGGTGGTGATGGTGGTGGTGGTGGTAAGGCGGTGGCGGCTGCAGCAAGGTGGCGGCGACGGTGGAGGATGGAGGCAATGGTGGTGGCGGTGGCGATAGGGTGGTGGTTGTGGTGTCGGTGGTGGCAGTGGTGGTGGTGGTGGTGGCGGCAACACCAGTGGTGACAGTAGGGCGGTGGTGGCGGCAACACCGGTGGCGGTGGTGAGGCCAATGATGGTGTAAGTTAGCAACAATGGACGGTGGTGGTGATGGTAACTTATACGTCACAACCTTATCATGCCTTATCCATCACTCACATGATGGATTAAATAATACGTCATTTTAACGTATAAGGAGACTTTGATGGATAAGCTTATACAATACAATGTCATCACCAAACAATGGATAAACTCATAATGTATTGTATAAGCTTATACTATCATGCCTAATACGGCGTGCCAAACGAGCCATTCTTGTTTCTCATCAATTTGGAGAGAGACCAAAAAGCATGTGGACCCCACATTTTTAATTCTCTCTGCTACAATAATTAATGTAAACCAAACAATGATGAGTCACTCTCTTTTCTCTCCATCTCTTTTATGGTCACTCTCTCCATCTTATCTCTACCAAACAAGCCGTAAAGGAGGGCACCATTATATGCTTATGGTCAAAGCCCATGGTCTCCCATGACTCGAAACCCTTGAAGGTCATAGGCAACAAAGTTATTCATGAAGAAACAACCCTGACTCGAGTTTTTTTCAATCGAATTATTTGGTACAAATTCCTAACTATTTTTGTGAGTATCTTTGTTTGAAAAAGAGAAAGAAGTTTTATGACCTATAGAGGGTTGATGCAATGTCAATTGTAAGTTCTAAGGACGGATTATCTATGATATCCCTTTCATGCATGTTTCCCTTGTCATTTGAAAATTAAAGAAGGGGAGTAAAGAGGATGAAGTAATAATACATGTAGAGAGAAGATTCTAAAGGGGTTACTAGCGGGTTGCTAGTAAAAAACTTAAGTGAATCCTTCAAAATCTCTGAATTGTGATATTCCAAGGACACCATTTAAATAAATGAGGGGAATCAGTTGCAGGAAATCTTTGAGAATGTTTTTTCCCCATATTAAGAAAATAAAAAATAAATGGAATATAATCAATCAATATCAATATCAATATATATTAGAAAATAACAACTTCTAGCATGACGTGTCGCTCTCACAGGCCAAGTTAGTGACGTGTCGCTCCCAGATTAATTCTCACCTAATATTTTACATGTAAGCTCTTTCTCCTTGGCCCCACTTGCCACATGTGCCCTTACTTCTCCTTAATAAAAAAATACATTTTTAAATTTTAGATTTGATTAAGATTTAAGTTTTTTATTTCTTGATTTTATCTTAATTTATTTTTGATTTATTTTTAGAGTATTAATTAATTTTTATGGTATTTTTATTGAATTTTCGGATTTTTAATTAATTCCGGATTTTATGAGTTTTTATTGTGATTTGCTAGATTTTGATAGTTTTTATCTATATTTATTTAGTACATTTTTAAATTTTAGATTTGATTAGGATTTATGTTATTTATTTCATGATTTTATCTTAATATGAAATCTGTGATTCCGGATTTTATGAGTTTTTATTGTGATTTGCTAGATTTTGATAGTTTTTATCTATATTTATTTAGTACATTTTTAAATTTTAGATTTGATTAGGATTTATGTTGTTTATTTCATGATTTTATCTTAATATAAAATATGTGATAAGTGATTTAAATCAATAATACATCCCATCAGCAAAAACCCTCTTAAAACCCTGCCTACCTCTATTATCTCCTCCATGGAATTCATCTCCTCCATGCAATTTTCATCTCATCTCTCCACTGAACGGAACCACCCCCACAAAATCGTCTTATCTCTCAACGGAACCACTTTGCCATCGACTTGCAATCGCATCCCTCCGATTTACTGCCTTGGACTGATTGGGAAGGTTGCAGATGGAGGTTTCAAATTATTTTCTTCCTTTGCTTGCATAATATGTTATGGTTTTTTTCAATTTTATTCTACTTTACCTTTAACTTTCATTCACTCATGTTTGACTTCAAGGTCAATTTCGTTCATCACTTGCCATGCTAATTTCAAATTCTTTTCTTCAGGTTTTTTTTATAGATATTCCACTAAAATAGATTCTTTGGAAGCCATGGATGCTGAGTCCATTTTATATTCTATATGGAATTTTGCAATATTTTGATTTGTTTTTATGTTTTCTGATTCTCCTTTGTATGTGATTCTATTTTATTCATTTTTCTTAATTTGCATCTAAAATTTGTGTCCTATGTTATAGGAGGTGAAACATTGATCTGTGTATGTTTTGATTAACCTAATCATTGTCAGTGAAGTGGATTGAAGGAGTGAAAGAATTTAGGGGAGAGAAAGGAGAAGTTGTAGATTTTTTTCCTTACAACTTTTTTATTTGGTAATTTTTTCTTTTTGTCTGCTTCTTGCACCGAGGAAATTAATTATTATTGTTGGTGCTTGCCGTTACAACTACAGAACTACATATCATGGATGAGATTTTATTGCTTATCTTTGTTCGCTCAAGCTATACTATTGAGGTTAGACTTTTAAAACTGGTGCTATCCTTTCTAATATGCTAAACGCCTAAACCAATGTTCTAACAATAAATTGATTTCCTTGGCTTCCCTGGAAACATTTGACATGAATTTATCCGTAGGTACAGAACGACAATGAGGTGCATACTTTTTTCTGACTACACTCTCTGATTCTCAGCTAGCTAAAGATGAAACATGATTGATGACTCAAGATCTTATCTTGCTCTCATTTCAAGTAAGCCACGAAACATGTTAGACCAGTACTCATGGAGGTTTTTCTCAGTCCATTATATGTATATATTCACCAGATAAGAGATAGAGATGTGTGTTTGGTGTTGCACTACTGTGATGCATATGTATATATTCATCAGATAAGAGATAGAGATGTGTGTTTGGTGTTCACTACTGTGATGCATATATAGTTTTACTGACTTAGTTCATCAATTCTACATCTATCTATCATCATTACATATATTAAAAGTCACTTTTCGAAGGCAATATTAGATTTTATAATTAATCATTATTCTATTATGGTTCAATTAATCAAACTTTAGTGTGATTGGAAGTCTTGCTTGCATGAGTGTGTAATTATCACATTACGATTTAGTATCAGCATATGTTTTTGATTTGGTTATTGTATTTTCAACAACAGTGCTACATAAAGCAAAGAGTTATTTTAGTCGTTCAACAAATATAATGGGTCCAAAATTTCTAGAGGGGTTTTCTTCCATTCATCTTCTTTAGTAGCATGTGATTAGTTTCCCCTTACAAATAGATCTGATTGGTTATGGAAACCACTGGAAGGCCATAGCCAAAAAGTGGCTTCAATTCATTCTTTGGCTTTCATATCTGTCTGCAAATTTGATTGCTATCTTTGCACTATCATAGCTAGATTGATGTTACACATATTGCTATTATGTTTGGTGGTCTTTAGTCTATCCTACTCTAACATGTCTATCAATCTCACTTCATTAGTTCTTGATTTTCTAGTACTTAGAATGCAGATACGGCTGGAAGCTGCTGATTTGGAAGCAAGTTTCATTTGAATTAGCATGAGTTCATATTAATTCATGTTAAAGTTGGACAACAATCAGGAATAGCACCTAGGATTGCTGCTGATTTGGAAGCAAGTTTCATTTGATTTTTTAATTAGAAATAAATATTTTAATAATTTAAATTCAAAATGTGATACCTTCTTACTTTATGAAGTGCTTTTTTATGCCAGAGAACAGACTCTGGTTGCAGTGAAAACAAAATTTGCATATGATGTTAGGTACTGTGTGGAATTTGTGAGTGTGTTTGTGGATAATTTATAAGAAAAACGGTGGTGATATTGAGGTAGAGAAATCTGAGAGAGATTTTGATGTAAATGGAGATTTTTCTTTCTTATGAGATTGGACTTTTAACACTTATCCACACAATTCGAAATTTCCATTACTATTATTTTCGACACTTATGTCACTGACAAATAATAATTAGGTTCTGATGTAATGTATATTTTTTGTAATAGAGAATTAAGTAGTTGTTTTTAAGAGTCTTTTATATATAATTCAGATGCAAACAGTATGCACTCAGTTATCACTTGAGCACTAGAGCAAGTAAATGTAGCATACTACGACTGTTTTACTATTCTGAATTTTTTTATCGCAGAAATGCTCCGGTAAGTACAACAAGCTCAAAAGCAGAATAGCATGATGAAACTACTAGATATTATTAATGAACCAAACCTTTCAGTTCCAAACTGTCAAGACCTTCGCTAGAAATTTGTTCTAAAGTACGCCCATTAGTACTACTATAAGAGCAAAGCAACATGCTTCTTATATTGGGAGATAGACAAAAGCAGAGGTTGCCTTAGTAAGCTTTCTCACCTGGATCAACAGAAAAAGCAACTGAAACTCGATCGATGAAAGTTGGAATGGCAAGGTTTACTCTTAAAGTCTTCGGCAGGAGGAGGATACAAGAGATCGACCTTGAAGCAAGCAAGGTATGGTGGGTGTCATCATCTTCATCGATATTACCCACCAGATAGACTTGAGAAAAGACTTTCAGACATCCTGAGAGTAAGGAGAAGCTGGATCTAAATGTATTAGAAAGAGCCTAAAAGCTTTTATATATAGGAAGAATATTTTACATGAAAATACTTCTACATAAAAATAAATGTTAATAAGATTTCATCGGAATTTTTTTTTGTTACAAGAAAAACATAATATAATATAGTTTGATGTTAATTTTTTACTACATAATAATATAGTCCACTTTAATTTTTTTGTACAAATTATTATAGGAGTTAAATTCTCCTACGGGAAGAAATATATTTTAACAAGAAAGTACCTTCATTAAGTATTAATTAATGTATCAAATACAATAACAAATTTTGCGGTACATTCTTTTTTTTTCTAAGATTAAAATGTGTTCTGAATGCTTTATTGGTGATTCTTCATATCTATAATTTGTGTTATTGTCTTTAGGCTCATGAAGAATGTGAAACGACTTCATGTTGATATGGGTCAAACTTAGTTTATTTTATTGTGTAAAAAATGAACTTGCATAATCACGTACATAAAGAATCTTTTCTCTTTTTTTCATTGTAGATTAAATCAGCTATTGTTTATTAGCCATCATTAAACCTCATCCCCTAATATGTTTTGCATAATTTGAGATTTGGTTAACCAATTTTTTTATTAGTTATTTAATTGTACGAAGTTCAATCTATGCAACAAGGGTTTTAATTTAAGACTTTTTGTCCACTTTGCTCATCATTTCATACTCTTCTATTTCATCAGTTGTTTATTATATTTTTAATGATCAAGGTATTAATTGACCTATCAAATATAATAGATGTATTCCACGTGCAACGCGCGGGTAAAAAACACTAGTACAAATAGATACGAAACCTAGAGAAAAACGCAAAATTCAAAATAACGGCTATAATGAAAGTCGCGACTTTGTTACAAGTCTTTATGATTAAATCATAACTGTATCATATGATTATTCATTAATTGTGATGTTTCAAGATTAAAAAAAGAAGTCTTACAAAGAAATGAGTGACGATAAGTCAGAATAGATGAATTTCATCTCGGTCAGAAACTAGTTCAAAGTAAGCACCTTGAAAATTGTTTTTACCTTCAAAAGTTTGTGTAACATCTAGTACATTTCATAAGAACTAAACTTTTCAAAACCTGATACTACTTTACAATTACATTAGATAGCAAGCTAGAGGCTCATGTTCCCGTCGGTCCAAAAAGCCTTTCAAGGAAAATACTGTCCAAGGCGGCTCAAAGGATTCACCGTCAAGTACACTCCATGATGGTCAGCCGAGACGATTAGAAGTGACTGTAAGATCAAGTTGTGATCTAGTAGTACAACTCTATGTTTTGATGATTACAAGTTAACCTTTTGATATGAACAATTATGGTACTCTAACGTGTTTTTCTGAGTGTGCTATTTACAGGCTCTGACCTCAACTCAATCTCACACAAATCAGAAGCACTGTGTATAAAGAGCGACCCAAGCAACGCTTTCGCATTGACCATGTTCAATATGAACAGTGGAAAAAGCTTCAGAAGTTCTGAAGCTACACAAACTCTGATATGGACTCAGTCACTAGAAGCTCTGAAGATCCAAAAGTTCTGATAACCAAGAAACACTGAAGGTTCAGATGTTCTGATGGTGTAGAAGACTCTGAAGATGCAGAAGCTGAATAGTGGAAACTCTGAAGTCCGGAAGCAAGAAACTCTATAGGCCATGTACTTCCCTCTGAGTTCAGAATCAGAAGATACAATGGTCAGAGGATCTGTGCTTTCCCTCTGACTCTGATCAACCGGCTTCACAAGTTCCAACATGAAGCATTCCCCTGATCAGGAGTCTCCTAGGTTTAAAGGTCATGTCACTATCCAAGTACAAAAGCAACTGTACCATCCTGACGACCTACCTAACGTTCTCAGCCACAGCAGAAGCTGGAATTTCCAGAACTGCCCTCTAACGGTAGCATTTCCCATGCAACGTTCAACCCTAATCCTTGGAGTATAAATAGAGGCTGAAGATTGAAAGAAGCGGCTAGAAGCAATATATACGCGCAAGACATATTCAAATTATTCTAAGCTTTCTTTCATCTGAAATTCATTGTGTTTACTATTAGCTTTTTAGAAGCAAATCTCTTGTAAACATTTCTTTGATAAACAGTTTGTTTAGTTCCTTTAGGAGATCAAGTTTGATCGGATCCTAGAGAAGACTAAGAGAGTGAATCTTAGTGTGAGCTAAGTCAGTGTAATTGTTAGTCACTTGTAGGTTTCAAGTGCAGTTGTAATACTTTACCTGATTAGTGGATTGCCTTCATTCTAAGAAGGAAGAAATCACCTTAACGGGTGGACTGGAGTAGCTTGAGTGATTTATCAAGTGAACCAGGATAAAAATCCTTGTGTGCTTTTCTGTCTCCTATTCTTAGCACTTAAGTTCTCAAAAGATTTGTCAAAATCTTTAAGGTGGAAGTTTTATCTTGAAAACGTTATTCAAACCCCCCCTTTCTACCGTTTTTCATACCTTCAATTGGTATCAGAGCGCAAGTTCTGATTACCACACCTAACAGTGTTCAGTGATCCGGACCGGTGTGAAAAACAATGGCTTCCACCACCAGTGAAACTCAAAGAGATGGTTACAATGCAAAGCCTCCTATGTTCGATGGTCAAAGATTCGAATATTGGAAAGATAGACTGGAAAGTTTCTTTCTGGGTTTCGATGCAGATCTCTGGGATATTATTGTTGATGGCTACGAGCGTCCAGTTGATGCAGATGGCAAGAAGATCCCAAGGTCAGAGATGACTGCAGATCAAAAGAAGCTGTACTCACAACATCACAAAGCAAGAGCAATTCTTCTAAGTGCTATTTCTTATGAAGAGTACCAGAAGATTACAGATCGTGAGTTTGCAAAAGGCATTTTTGAATCTCTGAAGATGTCTCATGAAGGAAACAAGAAAGTTAAAGAATCAAAGGCATTGTCTTTGATCCAAAAGTATGAATCCTTCATCATGGAGCCAAATGAGTCCATTGAAGAAATGTTCTCCAGATTTCAGTTGCTTGTAGCTGGCATACGACCTCTCAACAAGAGCTACACAACAAAAGATCACGTCATAAGGGTCATCAGAAGTCTTCCTGAAAGCTGGATGCCCTTGGTAACCTCAATAGAGCTCACAAGAGATGTTGAGCGTATGAGTTTAGAAGAACTCATCAGCATACTGAAGTGCCATGAGTTGAAGCGCTCTGAGATGCAAGATCTGAGGAAAAAGTCTATAGCCTTGAAATCCAAGTCTGAGAAGGCTAAAGCTGAAAAGTCAAAAGCTCTCCAAGCTGAAGCAGAAGAATCTGAAGAAGCATCAGAAGATTCTGATGAAGATGAGCTGACTCTGATCTCCAAGAGACTCAACCGCATCTGAAAGCACAAACAGAGTAAGTACAGAGGCTCTGGAAAGGCCAAAGGTAAGTACGAGTCATCAGGCCAGAAGAAGTCCTCACTTAAGGAAGTCACATGCTTTGAGTGCAAAGAATCAGGGCACTACAAAAGTGATTGTCCAAAGTTAAAGAAGGACAAGAAGCCAAAGAAGAACTTTAAGATAAAGAAGAGTCTGATGGTAACATTTGATGAATCAGAGTCAGAGGATGTTGACTCTGATGGTGAAGTCCAAGGACTCATGGCCATTGTCAAAGACAAAGGAGCAGAGTCAAAGGAAACTGTTGACTCTGACTCAGAATCAGAAGGAGATCCAAACTCAGACGACGAAAATGAGGTATTCGCTTCTTTCTCTACCTCTGAACTTAAACATGCCTTGTCTGATATCATGGATAAGTATAACTCTTTATTGTCTAAGCATAAGAAGCTGAAAAAGGACTTATCTGCTGTTTCAAAGACTCCTTCTGAACATGAGAAAATTATTTCTGATTTGAAAAATGATAATCATGCTTTGATCAATTCTAACTCTGTGCTTAAGAACCAGATTGCTAAGTTAGAAGAAATAGTTGCTTGTGATGCCTCTGATTGTAGAAATGAATCTAAGTATGAAAAGTCTTTTCAAAGATTCCTGGCTAAAAGCGTAGATAGAAGCTTAATGGCTTCAATGATCTATGGCGTAAGCAGAAACGGAATGCATGGCATTGGCTATTCTAGACCTAATAGAAATGAGCCTACTGTGTCTAAAGTTAAATCCTTGTATGAATGCTTTGTTCCCTCTGGTACCATTTTGCCTGATCCTTTACCTGCTAAAGTTGCTAAAGCCCCTCTCAAAAAGGGATCTTTCTCCATGTCTAAATATCATGCAAAAATTCCTTTACATTATCATGTTGAGACACCCAAGGTGATCAGAACCTCTGGGGTAACTAACAAGAAAGGACCCAGAAAGTGGGTACCTAAGGACAAGATTATCTATGTTGCAGATATCCTTGATAGCTCCACTGAAACACCAGTCATGGTATCTGGACAGTGGATGCTCGCGTCACATGACGGGAGAAAGGCGTATGTTCCAAGAGCTAAAACTTAAGCCTGGAGGCGAAGTTGGCTTTGGAGGAAATGAAAAGGGTAAAATTGTTGGTACTGGTACTATTTGTGTAGATAGTAGTCCATGCATTGATAATGTGTTATTGGTAGACGGCTTAACTCATAACTTATTGTCTATAAGTCAATTAGCTGACAAGGGTTATGATGTTATATTCAATCAAAAGTCCTGCCGGGCTGTAAGTCAGATCGATGGCTCTGTTCTGTTTAACAGCAAGAGGAAGAACAACATTTATAAGATCAGATTATCTGAGTTGGAGGCTCAGAATGTGAAGTGCCTTCTTTCTGTTAATGAAGAGCAGTGGGTATGGCACAGACGGTTAGGGCATGCCAGTATGAGAAAGATTTCTCAGCTGAGCAAGCTAAACCTTGTCAGGGGCTTACCCAATCTGAAGTTCGCTTCAGACGCTCTTTGTGAAGCATGTCAGAAAGGCAAATTCACTAAAGTCCCTTTCAAAGCAAAGAATGTTGTCTCAACCTCAAGGCCGTTGGAACTTCTGCATATCGACCTTTTTGGGCCAGTGAAAACTGAGTCTATAGGTGGCAAGAGATATGGGATGGTTATCGTTGATGACTATAGCCGCTGGACATGGGTAAAGTTTCTAACCCGCAAGGATGAGTCTCATGCTGTGTTCTCTACCTTCATTGCCCAAGTGCAAAACGAGAAGGCTTGTAGGATTGTGCGTGTCAGAAGTGACCATGGTGGAGAGTTTGAGAATGACAAGTTTGAGAGTCTGTTTGATTCCTATGGAATTGCACATGATTTCTCTTGTCCCAGAACTCCTCAACAAAATGGTGTTGTTGAGAGAAAGAACAGAACTCTTCAGGAGATGGCTAGAACCATGCTCCAAGAAACTGGCATGGCTAAGCACTTTTGGGCAGAGGCAGTAAATACAGCATGTTACATTCAGAACAGAATCTCTGTGAGACCAATTCTGAATAAGACTCCCTATGAATTGTGGAAGAACATAAAACCCAACATTTCTTATTTTCATCCTTTTGGTTGTGTTTGCTATGTTCTCAATACTAAGGATAGATTGCATAAATTTGATGCTAAGTCTTCTAAGTGTCTATTACTTGGTTATTCTGAAAGATCTAAAGGTTTTAGATTTTATAATACTGATGCTAAGACTATTGAAGAGTCTATTCATGTTAGATTTGACGATAAGCTTGACTCTGACCAGTCAAAGCTAGTTGAGAAGTTTGCAGATATGAGCATAAATGTTTCTGACAAAGGCAAAGCTCCAGAGGAAGCTGAGCCAGAGGAAGATGAACCAGAAGAAGAAGCTGGTCCCTCTGATTCACAAACTCTGAAGAAGAGCATAATCACTGCAGCTCATCCTAAGGAATTGATTCTGGGCAACAAAGACGAACCAGTCAGAACCAGATCAGCATTCAGACCCTCTGAAGAGACCTTGCTTAGTCTGAAAGGATTGGTGTCCTTAATTGAACCCAAGTCCATAGATGAAGCTCTTCAGGACAAGGACTGGATTCTGGCCATGGAAGAAGAACTGAATCAATTCTCCAAGAACGATGTTTGGAGCTTAGTGAAGAAGCCTGAGAGTGTCCATGTAATTGGAACAAAATGGGTGTTCAGAAACAAGTTGAATGAGAAAGGAGATGTAGTCAGAAACAAGGCAAGGCTAGTTGCTCAAGGCTACAGTCAGCAGGAAGGAATTGACTACACTGAAACATTTGCTCCAGTAGCAAGACTAGAAGCAATCAGACTGTTGATTTCCTTCTCAGTAAATCATAACATAGTCCTTCATCAGATGGATGTGAAAAGTGCCTTCCTAAACGGTTACATTTCAGAGGAAGTTTATGTTCATCAACCCCCAGGTTTTGAAGATGAGAAGAAGCCAGACCATGTGTTCAAATTGAAGAAATCACTATATGGTCTGAAGCAAGCTCCCAGAGCATGGTATGAGAGACTCAGCTCATTCCTTCTGGAAAATGAGTTTGTAAGGGGTAAAGTAGATACAACTCTCTTTTGCAAAACTTACAAAGATGATATCTTAATTGTGCAAATCTATGTTGATGATATCATATTTGGCTCTGCTAATCAATCCCTATGCAAAGAATTTTCTGAGATGATGCAGGCTGAATTTGAGATGAGTATGATGGGAGAATTAAAGTACTTTCTGGGAATACAAGTAGATCAAACACCAGAAGGAACATATATCCATCAGAGCAAGTACACTAAAGAACTTCTAAAGAAGTTCAATACGCTGGAATCTACAGTGGCCAAGACTCCAATGCATCCAACATGCATTCTGGAGAAAGAAGATGAAAGTGGTAAAGTATGTCAGAAGCTCTATCGTGGCATGATACGTTCACTTCTATATTTAACTGCATCTAGGCCAGACATATTATTTAGTGTTCATTTATGTGCTCGTTTCCAATCAGATCCAAGGGAAACCCACTTAACTGCTGTTAAGAGGATCCTAAGGTATCTGAAAGGCACCACTAACCTTGACTTGATGTATAAGAAAACATCAGAGTATAAGCTTTCAGGTTATTGTGATGCTGATTATGCTGGATATAGAACAGAGAGAAAAAGTACTTCTGGAAATTGTCAATTTCTAGGAAGCAATCTAGTCTCATGGGCAAGCAAGAGACAATCAACCATTGCACTATCCACTGCAGAGGCAGAATATATTTCAGCAGCAATATGCAGCACTCAGATGCTCTGGATGAAACATCAGCTGGAGGATTATCAGATCCTTGAGAGCAATATCCCAATCTATTGTGATAACACTGCTGCAATCTCATTGAGTAAGAATCCTATCCTGTATTCAAGGGCAAAGCATATTGAGGTAAAGTATCACTTTATTAGAGATTATGTACAGAAGGGCGTACTTCTTCTGAAGTTTGTTGATACTGACCATCAATGGGCAGATATCTTTACAAAGCCCTTAGCAGAGGATAGATTTAATTTTATTCTGAAAAATCTGAACATGGACTTTTGTCCAGAGTGAAGATGGATCAGAACCTCTGACTATGATACTTCTTGATCAGAAGATGTCTAGTCCAGAAGGTACCTCAATCAGAGTGTGTGTACCCATTGGTATTGACTCTGAGTCTGAGACAGTAACACTTGTGTCAGTATCTCTGATGCACAGTTCCTTGTGCCCGTGTGACAGTCTGTCATGATGCGTGTAGATGTGTTTCTCTCCTGTGTGTGATACATGTATTTACTGTTACTATCATGTCTTTAATTTTTAACCGTTGATCTTAAAATGCTTTTTGAATCAACAACGGTTACTTAATAAAACTCACTATACACACACGATCTCCTACACTTTCGGTTTTTACTCTCTCTCTCTTGTTCTTTTCAAAACCGCTTTTCCTCGATTTCTCTCTCGCACTCCATTCATCCCCAACCTTCATCTTCTACCCAAAACCTTCAACCTCTTCAACAATGGTGAGACAAACCAGAAGAGCTACTGCAGAAGCAACCCAGTTCCCTCATATGGTAGTTGGTCAAGCTACAGGCCAACTGGGCCTTGAAGCTCCTGTGCAAGTTCAAGCTCAAGAGCAGACTATTCCGATTGCAGAACGGGGCTGTGCCGTTCACTGCGTATACTCTCCGGAGGAACTTCAAGTACTGGCAGAATGGAGATTTGACCTCGACAATCTGGCTACAAATGGGTATGATCTCCGTCCTGAAGTTCAAGCTCAAGGCTGGGAAAACTACTTCAACAGGCTTCGAGGACCGGTGTATGACAAACTGATCAAGGAATTCTGGAAGCACGCCGACTGCGATGATACTCAGGTGGTCTCTTACATTCTTGGAAGGAAGATCATCATTACTGAGAAGTCCTTCGTGAGTCTGCTGGGTCTAGAAACTGCTCGTGGGTATCGATTCCAATTCACTGAATCGAAGCTGAAACCCCAAACAAAGGAGAAGACCAACAAGGCCCTGTACACCAACTACAAACCGGGCAAGACTATTTACAAAGTGATGGATTTTCTTCCCAAGCTCCGAATCTGGCACAAGATTCTGCTGAACTGCATCAACCAGAGGCCAAAAGGCAGTTCCCCCAACTACATCAATTTCTGCCAGAAGGCAATGCTAGTCTTCATCCAAGACAAGAGGAAACTCTGCCTCCCCTTCTTCTTGTTCTCTTACCTGAAGGAATGTATCAGGAAGTCAAGGACTACTGCCTCCATCAAGTCTGCAATCAAGTATATCCCTTTTGGGAGATTGCTGTCTGATATATTCATTGAGAGCGACCTCATTCAAGATCTAATCGATGCTGGATGCACAGAGGATCTGACCACTATTGTCAGTGATGTCTTCACTGCAAATTCGCTGAAGAAGATGGGTCTTGTCCAGAAGAAGATTGCTCCTGCCCATGAAGACACATCTTCTGAAATCAGAAGAAGAAGAGTCCCTCTGAACGACTATCCCTTGTGGACCCAGGCAGACAACCCTGAAGCTATCAGGTGTTTCGTTGATGATCTGAGGAGTCAAGGCTTCGAGATTGATGTTGATGAATTCTACAGAATGCTGCCTCCTGCACCAGAGTTTGATCCTCCTGTCACAAAGAAGGTTCAGAGGAAGATGATCTTAGAAGAATCCTCTGAGGAATCAGATGCCCCTCTGAACAAAGGGAAGAAGACTGGCAAATCCAAGAGAAAACATGATGAAACCAGCAAGCCTGCTGATGGTGACGATGGTGATAATGACGATGGTCCTCCTTCTCCCAAGAAGCAGAAGAAGAAGCAGTTCAGACTAGTGGTACAGCCTACGCGGGTGGAACCAGCTGCTGAAGTGATCAGAAGGATTGAAACTCCTGCCAGAGTGACTAGATCATCAACACAATCAAGTAAGTCTGCAGTTGCTTCTGATGATGATTTGAATTTATTTGATGCACTCCCCATCTCTGCCTTGCTCAAACAATCTTCAAATCCACTCCCTCCCATTCCTGAGTCCCAACCAGCTGCACAAACCACCTCTCCACCACACTCCCCAAGGTCTTCATTTTTTCAACCTTCTCCCAATGAAGCACCTCTCTGGAATATGCTTCAGAACCAACCCACCGGACCCTCTGATACCACCTCACCCATCACCATCCAGTATAACCCATTAACTTCCGAACCTATCATCCATGACCAACCAGAGCCCAACCAAACAGAACCTGGACCCAGAACCTCTGATCACTCTGTCCCAAGAGCATCAGAACGTCTGGCTCCCAGAACTACTGATACAGACTCTTCCACAGCCTATACACCTGTCTCCTTCCCAACCAATGTTGCTGACTCTTCTCCCTCCAATAACTCTGAATCTATTAGAAAATTCATGGAGGTCAGAAAAGAAAAGGTATCTAACTTAGAAGATTACTATCTCAATTGTCCAAGCCCTAAGAGATATCCTGGCCCTAGACCTGAACGTCTAGTAGACCTAGATGAACCTATCTTGGCCAATCCTTTACATGAGGCAGACCCTTTGGCTCAACAAGTTCAACCTGCCCTTGACCACCAAGAGCCCGTTCAACCACAACCCGAACCAGAACAATCTGTGTCTAACCACTCCTCGGTTAGAACACCAAATCCTCTGGTTGCAACTTCTGAACCGCACCTTGGAGCCTCTGAACCTCTTGTCCAAACCTGTGACATTGGCTCTCCACAAGGTGCCTCTGATGCTCATAGCAGCAATCATCCAGCCTCTCCTGAAAACAACCTCTCTATAATTCCCTACACTCACCTCCAACCCTCATCTCTCTCTGAGTGCATCAATATTTTCCATCATGAAGCTTCTTTGATGCTACGCAATGTGCAAAGTCAGACTGCCCTAAGCGAGAATGCTGACTATGTGGCTGAAGAGTGGCACAGTCTGAGCACTTGGCTAGTGGCTCAAGTTCCAGTTATGATGCAGCTCCTGCATGCTGAGGGAAGTCAGAGGATTGAGGCTGCAAAGCAAAGGTTTGCTCGAAGGGTGGCTCTTCATGAACAAGAACAGAGACAGAAGCTTCTTCAAGCTGCTGAAGAAGCCAGAAGAAAGCAAGAGGAAGTTGAAGAAGCTGCACGACAAGCCGCAGCTCAAGCTGAACAAGCCAGATTAGAGGCAGAGCGACTTGAAGCTGAAGCTGAAGCCCGTAGACTGGCACCAGTGATTTTTACTCCGGTTGCTTCTGCTTCCACTCCTGCTAATCAAGCTGCTCAGAATGTTCCTTCCAGTTCTACACAGTCCAGCTCATCCAGACTCGACTCCGTGGAACAACGCCTTGATATTCATGAGTCTATGCTGAGAGAAATGAAGCAAATGATGATGGAACTTCTGCGTCGATCTGATAAACCCTAGATTTAGGATTTCTTCGCTTTTATTTTTCTTTAACTTTGTTTTATTTCGTTAACCTCTGGTTCTTTCTTTTTAATCTTTACTTTGCTCGTTTGTGACTATCTATGCATATATATATATATATATATATATATATATATATATATATATATCTAACATTATGTTTGCAAAATTTTCTTTATTCATCATAAACTGCGTTTACATCATACATTCTTTTTCTTTTTCCTAAAAATCCTAGAATGGAGGATCCCTCTTCATTCTTCTGCACTCACGGCGCTGCTCTGACCTCTCCTTCTCCAGACGATCCAGTGCATACTGGATGTTGTTAAGATTGACGTTCAGCTCATCCCTCTCCAGATTTTCCTCTGAAGTCTTGAGCTTCTTCTCTATAATTTCTTTTTCTTCCAGCAGCTTTAGTTCAAGCTGGCTGAGTTCTTGCACTTCCTCCACGAAGGCAAGAAATTCCCTCAAGTCTTTCTTCAACTCTGGACGCAGGTTCTCCTCCAGCAGTGTCTGCGTTAGCTATAAGATGGTTGTTGTACCCTCTGGATGCCTAATGTTGAGGAACAAGTCCTCCTCAAAGGCTCTCCTTCTCAGCTCCTCTAATGCGATCATGTATGATGCCATTTTTTGTTATGGTATTATTCGAGTTGTGAAGCTTACCCCTTTCTCCAACGCTTTATATAGGCTTCACCTTCTCTCTGAAAGTTAATGCTCCTACAGTTTCTCGAGGTTAAGTTCTCGGTAACTGACCCTCTTCTTTACTCCCTTGGCCGGTGGTAAACGTTCTTCCCTTGCATTAACTCTTCTATTTATTTCGCCTAACTCTGATTCATGCATCGTTTTCATTTTTTTCATTTTTTTTCAAACTTAGACCTTCTCTAAGGGGGAGTACCTTGTACTTCAAGCTAAGTTTTTCACACCCCAAGCTTTTTGCTTATGACAAAAAGGGGGAGTACAACCCAGTTTTTGATGTGTAAGATGTGTTAGTGTGATTTATTTTTCCTTTGGAGAATTTAAGAGTTCCACCTTTATGACCATAGATGTGTCACTGGGCAAATACAAGGAATACATTTCACTTCTTCTGAAGTGATTTTAGTTTGACTCTGATACCCAAGACTCTGATACCTTGTCAGTTGACTCTGATTACTTATGCGCTCTGATTACTCTATTTCATCTATGTCATAAGTTTTTCACTCTGAACTATTATATTATTTAGCTCAGAATCTAGACTTTTCTAACGTTTTCATCAAGTATTAGATTCAGGGGGAGCTAAGCTCAGAATTAAGCAGTGACTTGAATTCAGAATGAGCAAGATAAACTATTCACATCAGGATAAGTCTTATTCTATATCTCTAAACTCTGAGTGAATTCAGTTTAATGTTTAAGAATTGTTCATCAAAAATCTTAGTTTTGTCATCATCAAAAAGGGGGAGATTGTAAGATCAAGTTGTGATCTAGTAGTACAACTCTATGTTTTGATGATTACAAGTTAACCTTTTGATATGAACAATTATGGTACTCTAACGTGTTTTTCTGAGTGTGCTATTTACAGGCTCTGACCTCAACTCAATCTCACACAAATCAGAAGCACTGTGTATAAAGAGCGACCCAAGCAACGCTTTCGCATTGACCATGTTCAATATGAACAGTGGAAAAAGCTTCAGAAGTTCTGAAGCTACACAAACTCTGATATGGACTCAGTCACTAGAAGCTCTGAAGATCCAGAAGTTCTGATAACCAAGAAACACTGAAGGTTCAGATGTTCTGATGGTGTAGAAGACTCTGAAGATGCAGAAGCTGAATAGTGGAAACTCTGAAGTCCGGAAGCAAGAAACTCTATAGGCCATGTACTTCCCTCTGTGTTCAGAATCAGAAGATACAATGGTCAGAGGATCTGTGCTTTCCCTCTGACTCTGATCAACCGGCTTCACAAGTTCCAACATGAAGCATTCCCCTGATCAGGAGTCTCCTAGGTTTAAAGGTCATGTCACTATCCAAGTACAAAAGCAACTGTACCATCCTGACGACCTACCTAACGTTCTCAGCCACAGCAGAAGCTGGAATTTCCAGAACTGCCCTCCAACGGTAGCATTTCCCATGCAACGTTCAACCCTAATCCTTGGAGTATAAATAGAGGCTGAAGATTGAAAGAAGCGGCTAGAAGCAATATATACGCGCAAGACATATTCAAATTATTCTAACCTTTCTTTCATCTGAAATTCATTGTGTTTACTATTAGCTTTTTAGAAGCAAATCTCTTGTAAACATTTCTTTGATAAACAGTTTGTTTAGTTCCTTTAGGAGATCAAGTTTGATCGGATCCTAGAGAAGACTAAGAGAGTGAATCTTAGTGTGAGCTAAGTCAGTGTAATTGTTAGTCACTTGTAGGTTTCAAGTGCAGTTGTAACACTTTACCTGATTAGTGGATTGCCTTCATTCTAAGAAGGAAGAAATCACCTTAACGGGTGGACTGGAGTAGCTTGAGTGATTTATCAAGTGAACCAGGATAAAAATCCTTGTGTGCTTTTCTGTCTCCTATTCTTAGCACTTAAGTTCTCAAAAGATTTGTCAAAATCTTTAAGGTGGAAGTTTTATCTTGAAAACGTTATTCAAACCCCCCTTTCTACCGTTTTTCATACCTTCAGTGACTTTTATCTCGCCCATCTCATAGCCGCGGATTGAGTCTAGCTCAACTATAGTAGCATTGCAAGGTTGGTCATATGCAACACACTCTATTGAACACAATACACACTACACTACGTGAACCAGAGCATTCTACAACCTCACATATCCAATCTAATTATCTTGTAAAAAGAAAAGTAGTGCAATTTGAAAATCATTGATTTCCTTGTGAAAATATAACATGTAATTCTGTAGAATCATCAACTAGCTACATCAAAATAAGATCAAAACACACCTATAATCTAGTAAGCAAGCAAGAGCGCGCATGATTCAAGCATTTGATCAAACAGTTTGTTTGCGCTAGAATCCAGTGCCAGGGTCATCATCAGAGGGGAAAAGAGACTCCACCAACCCATCTTTCCGGTTCCGCACCCACCCCTTCAGCCCCAGCTCCGTCGCATTATCCACTGTCCAGTTCTTGTACCACACCCCTTGCACCCTCCCCTTAATCACCACCCTCTCCTGCACCATGACACAAACAATCATCATTAGTAAATACTACCTGTGTGTTTCTACTTAGCACTCCCCCTAAGTATGAGGGCCCCTCTCACTTTCTCTCACAATCAGTGCCACAGTGACTGAAATATCCAACACTATAAAAGATTTGAAGAGATTACAACTCAACTAAACAAACAAACTCTATGTCTTATGATTGTCAATGACGGAGGTAAAGTGGTATACAAGCAACAACAAAGACTCACAAGAACAAACCTTAAAACGCAAAACACGCGCTCAAAAGTATAACACACAATTCACACTTGAGCAGCTAGGGTTAAGCCTCCATAAGTAGCCGGTCTTCAGCAGGCCTTGGTCTTCAATGGACTTGAACACACACAGAGTCCATACACGTAAATATGGAATAAATTTTCCTGCCAAAGATTTGAATCCAAACATATTTTCTACATAAGAATAAAAACGACATCAAACTTGAGGCGCACACAAACACAACCAAAACCTTTTGGAACATATGTAGAAAAACACTCAGCACCACGAACATATTGTTTTAGCTAAATGCAGCCAACCATCAAAAGAACAACAGTTTAGAGAAAAGTTAGGACTGAAACAGTTAGGTATGTTTGTTACTTCTAAGGAAGTAAAAGGTTGAGATATTAACACCTAGGAGCTAGTCTTTAAGTTTTTTTGTCGTCACCTCACCTATAACCATATAACCATCTCCTACTGTATGGATTGCACATTGCTCAATTTGTTCGCAAGGAATTGTAAATAACAGTTGATACATGTGGATGGGTCAGTGACCTGATTGTATGTTTAGTTTCACGTTGCTCATCCACATAAACACTTCTAATCTTATATGATATGGTTTTTAATCATCAGATCATGTTCGGGTGAACTTCATAGAAGCACTTCTGGCTGACAGAATCATGCTGAAGCCAAACCCTGAAAAGATCAAGTTTTTGAGTTGACATGAAAGCTTAAGCTATTCTCAATAGTTTTTTGTTTGTTTTTTTTCCTATAAGAAATCTCATTCATATTAAACTTATTCATACATTTTTCACTTTCAACTCACTTTTGCTATAGTGGATTCAGTTAGGATCAATTCTATCGAAAAATAAAATCTTGGCGCTAAGCTAAACATACACTTAAACAGGGTGACGACTTCAGTGAGACTTTTATCATGTGACTCACGGTACACTGAAAAATTTGATAACTTCATTTTAGTAATCGTGAAAGAAAATGTTAAGGCAGTGTTTGGTAGCAAAGTTGAACAAGACATAACAGAATAGTTTAATTACCTATATAACCTTGTATGATTAAGATTTGATAGAGCATAAAAATTTGAAAAATATTATATATATGATTTTACAAAAATTATCATATGCAAGTTTAAAAATTTATTGATAATATTTTAAACTTGCATATGATAATTTTGTCATGCCATTACAAGAAAACATGATATTACCGACGATCAATAAGTCGTCGTTAATAACTCAATTTACTAACCGTTAGGCCGTCGGTAATGTCATTTCACCAAAAAAAAAATAAACAAAAGTATACCAACGACTGTAAACCGTTGGTAACTTGGTAAGACACATGAGTGTGCAAATTACCAATGACATGGATTGTTAGTAAACTCACGTCGACTTAATTTTGGCGGCATAGTGAATCGCCAAATTGATGACGCCAACAATAGTCGGTAAATCTTGTAAAATCTGTACATTTAGTTGTCGGTAATTGTAACACCCCGATTTCGGTGGCGTCACTTTAGTAACCAAAAGTAAACTTAATGCGGAAAAACGTGAAATATTTTTTTTTTGATAATAACTAAGACAAGGCTGAATTAAATAAAACCCAAAAGCGAAAAGTAATAGAGCTAATATACAATATATAAACAGCCCCCGCTGTAAGTAACAACCTCGTCACGAGTAACCTCCAGTGACGGAAAGAAAAGTGTAGCGCCCGAAAACAAAATGTACAAACCAAATCTAAAGGTAAGTGTCCGCAACACTATCCCTCAAAACTGAGAATAAGCTGGCCCATCGGCCTGAAACAAGACCTCCTAAGTCCAACCAACTCTCTGTGATTCCCGTAAAGAAACCACACAAAAAGCTATAGGTGGGAAACTACCCTGTCCCCAAAGAAAACAAATGATGTTCAGAGCTAAGACTCTACTCCTACACTAATCCCATCTCGAGGAGCTCACACTAACACTCATTCCTACCTGCTAGCGTGATCGTCGTCCGAATTTGAAATCCAGAACGACCTAGTCCATGTACACCATCCGTCCTCCTCTCGCTACCGCGATACGCTCCAATTCCCGCATCTCAACCCTAGTTCCTCCCCAAGGATGAACCATCATGAATCAGCCCGCCAAAGACATCTGACAAAGGGCGTTTGTCCGCCAAAGCACACACAGAAGACGCGAGGGTCAACTCCAAAGAATTATGTAAATAATAGCACCAATAGATATAAATAAGATAATAGCCACTTAGGCTTATAGCTAGGGATAACATCCTAGGGTTACATATTTCCACAAAGAATATAACGACTGTAAATCACAGTTAACATGCATCAAGTAGAACTAACAAGTATCAAACACACTCATCAACTATGTCAGTATGCATGTTGCATGAAATGATATGCAGGTTAACCCAGTCAACCAATATGCAATCCGGAACGGATGGGCATCAAACGGATCAATCCTAGCACCAGCAACGGTGGGACCATTTCTGCCCGCGTGCCTCTTACACCACACAAAGGTATGGACAACAACGAGTCAATCCTAGCACCAGCAACGGTGGGACCATTTCCGCTCGCGTGCCTCTGGGATGGACATCAACGGATCAATCCTAGCACCATCAACGGTGGGACCATTTCTGCCCGCGTGTCTCTTACACCAAACCAAGGTAGCCAGATCAGCCATAACCCGTAGGTCTGCCATTTCGGTCTGCTACAAGAGACGTTTACAAACGCTCTTTCACGGAAATCCGGGTCTTATGACCATTTTGGAATCCGACGAGGTCCAGAGTACGTCCTGTGTTAATACCCCATTAATGTTGCATGAATGCAGGATGATTAGTCAACCAACGTCTCCGATCTCACTCGACACGTCGCCACGTGTTCTAGGTAAATTAAAGTTTCTAAAAGCTTACCCTAAGGTAAAGTCGATTCTGCGACAAAATACAATAATCATAAAATGAGTGCAACCACTCACGATGACTCTTCGGGTCATCAATGCTCTCACGAAGTCTCACGCTTCAGTGAAGTTTCATGCTCTCACAAGGTCTCACGCCTCAGTGGAGTTCCATGCTTTCCACAAGGTCTCACGCCTCAGTGGAGTATCCCGCATTCACAAGGTCTCACGCCTCAGTGAAGCTTCATGCTGTTCACGAGGTCTCACGCCTCAGTGAAGGTCCATGCTTTCCACAAGGTCTCACGCCTCATTGGAGTATCACGCATTCACAAGGTCTCACGCCTCAGTGAAGCTTCTCGGCTCATCCCTTGGATGGCTAACAAACTGCTCAACGAGCGAAGGATTACCAACATACTCAGAACTTACCAAACTCCTCAACACTTGGATCCGACGACACTCCTCGTTTTTCCAAAACAATGATTTGACTTCCAATGCCTTCCTTCGAGGTTGTTATCATTACTTAAAGATTTTGAGGTTATTTAAGGTCTTATGAATTTTCTTTATAAAATAGATTCCATTTCGTCTTATCGCAAGTCTTATACATTTGCAGGATCTCCCAATCCCAAGTCGCTTCCAGAGGATGTCTCGATCCACTAAACAAAATTAAGGCCCGAACCTCGTTCGTCCTATCAAACTTTCTCAAAACTCTCAAAATAAAATCGGCATGACCTGCCCGCTATTCTCACCATTCAGAATCTCAGATTCCAGTACAGAGCATATTTAAATCATCACACCCAACAACATGTCATATATCAACAATCGCATCATAAACACTTAGCACTTAGCATATAAAGCATGCACCACACATCCTAGATTACCCACATAGCACATAGCATGTAAGACAATCTCAAAAAACATTCAGTAGATGAATCATCTACATTGTCAGCCGAAGCCTCAGAAAACATTTTCCAATCACACACAATTCCAGTGCATAAATAGTAAACAATGTCGAAACATCGACCCTAAGCATTAACTAGAGATTCAGTGAGAAGCCCTCACCTGTAGGTTCTCCAGAGTTATCTTCTAACTCTTCCTCACAAGCAAAGCGTTGCTCCTCAGGAAATTCCTCAAAAGTTCCTTTAAAGCAAAGTCACAGAAATACTATCAGAATCTATCGAGAACTAAGCTATCGATACTTACTAAGGTTACACGAAGTAATCTATACTCTAAGGTACGATAATCTAGCGCGAAAGACAAGTTTTCGGAAAAGGAAATTTTCCTCCTCCCCCTTAATAGGGCTCGGCCACTTTAGGTAATTATGGGGCTCGATTTTTCTTCGATCAAACTTGGTTCCTATGCTTTCATAAGCCGTAACTAAGGGTATTCTGAACTCGGAAAAATTATCGGATCAAAAACTGTCGCAGGGGTATTTTGGTCATGATTTTTAACTTAGGATTTTCAAAACTGAAATCCCAAAAATAAAATTTTGTAGGGACGTCACCAACGACGTTTATGACAACTAATCCTACTAACACTAAGCTAAGGCGATAGTTTTTAGCCTAAAGGTTGAAGCTTTACCTCAAAAACTCCAAAAATGGGTATTTAAGGCTAAAATTGATTCCGGCGGAATTCCGGCGACATAACGGAAAATCTAATCCGGCAGAAGTGATCTTGGGCACATATAGAAGAGGTTTAGAATCAGAAATGAAAGATTCAGGATAGTTTTGCAAAAACCCATAAACTATCCACTCAGAAAACTCTACAGAAAAGCTATGGAAAAAGCGATCAGAGGTAAGGATTAGCGACTATACCTCGAAGCCTTGAAGTAGCAACTGATTGATCAACGATCAAGCAAGAATTGAACAAAATCTTCTTCTCCTTCTTCCTTGATGAACTCGCGGCCTTGAGAGGGAAAATGGAGGAGTTTTGTGTTTTTTTCTCACTTGCTTGCTATATATAGAAAATGGTAATTCGCGGGAAAATGAAAGTTTCGCGAATCTGATTTTTCCGGCATCATTCTCCATGAATTCTAAGATAGGTTTTGGCAAAGGAATTCCTAAGCTAAGAAGATGTCTCCTTGTATTTTTGGCAACTAATGCAAAGTCGGTGCAAAGTCGGTGTAAAACTATTTTACCCGATAAGTTGCTTTTTGCATCGAATGTCGGAATGGAAAACTTCCATCTGAAGAAAGATTGAAATCATCAAGAGAATTGGGTGTACGCGTGTAGAATATCCATTTGAAGCTCTGAATAGATAAAGTCTTCATTGTCGAGAAATTCTAGGGTTTTGAAATACCAGGGATTCGGTTTCGGCAAACTTCCGATGATTGGAATCGGACGTTCGTAGATCCTAGAGTTTCGCCTCGAAACGATTGTGATATTTGGAAAAAGAGAAGTTCTAACATTTCTCTGAAGATTTTTGGAATTAACTTCCGTCGTGCCTTAAAGTGAAAATTAGCTATATACTAGGGTTTCTGACCTAGGTTTAAGCGTAAAACGATCGTGCTATAACTTTTATCGATCATGATGTAATCCTTTGACTTTTCCTGAACTTTCTCCTTCATAAATTTATTTCATTTGGTAAACTCTAGTTCAGGTTTCCCTTCACATTACATCAACCCTAATCGTGAATAGGAAGTTTATTCACTTAGCATAAGCTTAAAAACTCGGGCCTTACAGTAATGTTCCGACGGTTGGTAATATATAAATATGGGCACTTAGACCTGTGAGTTTTTATTTGTGGATGTAGCTCATATAGACTAATAATATCCGTATTTTTCATTAAAAAAACTCTAAGTTAGTCTTTCTCCTTTTTCCTTATTTTTTTTTTGAAAAAGAAATGAATATTATTAATATGAATAGTCTGATCCAAAAATAGCATCAGACAAGAACAGAGTACAAAACGAATTGAAACTACATTAAGGTTGCCAAACCACACCTTACTCTGTGGTATAAAGGCCCACCACCACCCCACAGAATGACTATGACAAATTCCCAAGAAAGAGCCTCATGAATGTAAGATCAAGTTTTGATCTAGTAGTACAACTCTATGTTTTGATGATTACAAGTTAACCTTTTGATATGAACAATTGTGGTACTCTAACGTGTTTTTCTGAGTGTGCTATTTACAGGCTCTGACCTCAACTCAATCTCACACAAATCAGAAGCACTGTGTATAAAGGGTAACCCAAGCAACGCTTTCGCATTCACCATGTTCAGTATGAACAGTGGAAAAGCTTCAGAAGTTCTGAAGCTATACAAACTCTGATGTGGACTCAGTCGCTAGAAGCTCTGAAGATCCAGAAGTTCTGATAACCAAGAAACACTGAAGGTTCAGATGTTCTGATGGTGTAGAAGACTCTGAAGATCCAGAAGCTGAATAGTAGAAACTCTGAAGTCCAGAAGCAAGAAACTCTGAAGGCCATGTTCTTCCCTCTGAGTTCAGAATCAGAAGATACAATGGTCAGAGGATCTGTGCTTTCCCTCTGACTCTGATCAACCGGCTTCACAAGTTCCAATATGAAGTATTCCCCTGATCAGAAGTCTCCTAGGTTAAAAGGTCAAGTCGCTATCCAAGTACAAAAGCAAGTGTACCTTCCTGACGACCTACCTAACATTCTCAGCCACAGCAGAAGCTGGATTTTCCAGAACTGCCCTCCAACGGTAGCATTTCCCATGCAACGCTCAACCCTAATCCTTGGAGTATATATAGAGGCTGAAGATTGAAAGAAGTGGCTAGAAAAGAAGAAGAAGAAAAAAACACATATACGCGCAAGACATATTCAAAATATTCTAAGCCTTCTTTCATCTGAAATTCATTGTGTTTACTATTAGCTTTTTAGAAGCAAATCTCTTGTAAACAATTCTTTGATAAACAGTTGTTTAGTTCCTTTAGGAGATCAAGGTTGATCGGATCCTAGAGAAGACTAAGAGAGTGAATCTTAGTGTGAGCTAAGTCAGTGTAATTGTTAGTCACTTGTAGGTTTCAAGTGCAGTTGTAACTCTTACCTGATTAGTGGATTGCCTTCATTCTAAGAAGGAAGAAATCACCTTAACGGGTGGACTGGAGTAGCTTGAGTGATTTATCAAGTGAACCAGGATAAAATCCTTGTGTGCTTTTCTATCTCTTATCTTTAGCACTTAAGTTCTCGAAAGATTTGTCTAAATCTTTAAGGTGGAAGTTTTGTTCTGAAAACGTTATTCAAACCCCCCCCCTTTCTACCGTTTTTCATACCTTCAATTGGTATCAGAGCGCAAGTTCTGATTACCACACCTAACAGTGTTCAGTGATCCGGGCCGGTGTGAAAAACAATGGCTGCCACCACCAGTGAAACTCAAAGAGATGGTTACAACGCAAAGCCTCCTATGTTCGATGGTCAAAGGTTCGAATATTGGAAAGATAGACTGGAAAGTTTCTTTCTGGGTTTCGATGCAGATCTCTGGGATATTATTGTGGATGGCTATGAGCGTCCAGTTGATGCAGATGGCAAGAAGATCCCAAGGTCAGAGATGACTGCAGATCAAAAGAAGCTGTACTCACAACATCACAAAGCAAGAGCAATTCTTCTAAGTGCTATTTCCTATGAGGAGTACCAGAAGATTACAGATCGTGAGTTTGCTAAAGGCATTTTTGAATCTCTGAAGATGTCTCATGAAGGAAACAAGAAAGTTAAAGAATCAAAGGCATTGTCTTTGATCCAAAAGTATGAATCCTTCATCATGGAGCCAAATGAGTCCATTGAAGAAATGTTCTCCAGATTTCAATTGCTTGTAGCTGGCATACGACCTCTCAACAAGAGCTACACAACAAAAGATCATGTCATAAGGGTCATCAGGTGTCTTCCTGAAAGTTGGATGCCTTTGGTGACTTCAATAGAGCTCACGAGAGACGTTGAGAATATGAGTTTAGAAGAACTCATCAGCATTTTGAAATGCCATGAGCTGAAACGCTCAGAGATGCAAGATCTGAGGAAAAAGTCCATAGCCTTGAAATCCAAATCTGAAAAGGCTAAGGTTGAGAAGTCAAAGGCTCTTCAAGCTGAAGAAGAAGAATCTGAAGAAGCATCAGAAGATTCTGATGAAGATGAGCTGACTCTGATCTCCAAGAGACTCAACCGCATCTGGAAGCACAGGCAGAGCAAGTTCAAAGGCTCTGGAAAGGCAAAAGGAAAGTATGAGTCCTCAGGCCAGAAGAAGTCTTCAATCAAGGAAGTCACATGTTTTGAGTGCAAAGAATCTGGGCACTACAAAAGTGATTGTCCAAAGTTGAAGAAAGACAAGAAGCCAAAGAAGCACTTCAAGACGAAGAAGAGTCTGATGGTGACATTTGATGAATCAGAGTCAGAGGATGTTGACTCTGATGGTGAAGTCCAAGGACTCATGGCAATTGTCAAAGACAAGGAAGCAGAGTCAAAGGAAGCTGTTGACTCTGACTCAGAATCAGAAGGAGATCCTAACTCAGACGATGAAAATGAGGTATTTGCTTCTTTCTCTACCTCTGAACTGAAACATGCTTTGTCTGATATCATGGATAAGTATAACTCTTTATTGTCTAAACATAAAAAGTTGAAAAAGAACTTATCTGCTGTCTCCAAGACTCCTTCTGAACATGAGAAAATTATTTCTCATTTGAAAAATGAAAATCATGCTTTGGTAAATTCTAACTCTGTGCTTAAGAACCAGATTGCTAAGTTAGAAGAAATTGTTGCCTGTGATGCCTCTGATTGTAGAAATGAATCTAAGTATGAAAAGTCTTTTCAAAGATTCCTAGCTAAAAGCGTGGATAGAAGCTTAATGGCTTCAATGATCTATGGCGTAAGCAGAAATGGAATGCATGGCATTGGCTATTCTAAACCAATTAGAAATGAGCCTTCTGTGTCTAAAGCTAAATCCTTGTATGAATGCTTTGTTCCCTCTGGTACCATATTGCCTGATCCTGTACCTGCTAAAATTGCTAAAAACCCTCTTAAAAAGGGATCTCTCTCTATGACTAAATATCATGCAAATATTCTTTTAAAATATTATGTTGAGACACCCAAGGTGATCAGAACCTCTGGGGTAACTAACAAAAGAGGACCCAGAAAGTGGGTACCTAAGGACAAGATTATCTATGTTACAGATATCCTTGATAGCTCCACTGAAACACCAATCATGGTATCTGGACAGTGGATGCTCGCGTCACATGACGGGAGAAAAGCGTATGTTCCGAGAGCTGAAACTTAAGCCTGGAGGCGAAGTTGGCTTCGGAGGAAATGAAAAGGTTGAAAAGTTTGCAGATTTAAGCATTAATGTTTCTGACAAAGGCAAAGCTCCAGAGGAAGTTGAGCCAGAGGAAGATGAACCAAAGGAAGAAGCTGGTCCCTCTAACTCACAAACTCTGAAGAAGAGCAGAATCACTGCAGCTCACCCTAAGGAATTGATTCTGGGCAACAAAGATGAACCAGTCAGAACCAGATCTGCCTTCAGACCCTCTGAAGAGACCTTGCTGAGTCTGAAAGGATTGGTGTCCTTAATTGAACCCAAGTCCATAGATGAAGCTCTTCAGGACAAGGATTGGATTCTGGCCATGGAAGAAGAATTAAATCAATTCTCCAAGAACGATGTTTGGAGCTTAGTGAAGAAGCCTGAGAATGTCCATGTTATTGGAACGAAATGGGTATTCAGAAACAAGCTAAATGAGAAAGGAGATGTAGTCAGAAACAAGGCAAGGCTAGTTGCTCAAGGCTACAGCCAGCAGGAAGGAATAGACTACACTGAAACATTTGCTCCGGTAGCAAGACTGGAGGCAATCAGACTGTTGATCTCCTTCTCAGTAAATCACAACATAGTTCTACATCAGATGGACGTAAAGAGTGCCTTCCTAAACGGTTATATCTCAGAGGAAGTCTATGTTCATCAACCCCCAGGTTTTGAAGATGAAAAGAAACCAGACCATGTGTTCAAATTGAAGAAATCACTCTACGGTCTGAAGCAAGCTCCCAGAGCATGGTATGAGAGACTTAGCTCATTCCTTCTGGAGAATGAGTTTGTAAGGGGTAAAGTAGATACAACTCTTTTTTGCAAGACTTATAAAGATGATATCTTAATTGTGCAAATTTATGTTGATGATATTATATTTGGTTCTGCTAATCAATCTCTATGCAAAGAATTTTCTGAGATGATGCAGGCTGAATTTGAGATGAGTATGATGGGAGAATTAAAGTACTTTCTGGGAATACAAGTTGATCAAACACCAGAAGGAACATATATCCATCAGAGCAAGTACACTAAAGAACTTCTGAAGAAGTTCAATATGCTGGAATCTACAGTGGCCAAGACTCCAATGCATCCTACATGCATTTTGGAGAAAGAAGATAAAAGTGGTAAAGTATGTCAGAAGCTCTATCGTGGAATGATAGGGTCACTTCTATACTTAACTGCATCTAGGCCAGACATATTATTTAGTGTTCACTTATGTGCTCGTTTCCAATCAGATCCAAGGGAAACCCACTTAACTGCTGTTAAGAGGATCCTAAGGTATCTGAAAGACACCACTAACCTTGGCTTGATGTATAAGAAAACATCAGAGTATAAGCTTTCAGGTTATTGTGATGCTGATTATGCTGGAGATAGAACAGAGAGAAAAAGTACTTCTGGAAATTGTCAATTTCTGGGAAGCAATCTAGTCTCATGGGCAAGCAAGAGGCAATCAACCATTGCACTATCAACTGCAGAGGCAGAATATATCTCAGCAGCAATATGCAGCACTCAGATGCTCTGGATGAAACATCAGCTGGAGGATTATCAGATCCTTGAGAGCAATATCCCAATCTATTGTGATAACACTGCTGCAATCTCATTGAGTAAGAATCCTATCTTGCATTCAAGGGCAAAGCACATTGAGGTAAAGTATCACTTTATTAGAGATTATGTACAGAAGGGCGTACTTCTTCTGAAGTTTGTTGATACTGACCATCAATGGGCAGATATCTTTACAAAGCCCTTAGCAGAGGATAGATTTAATTTTATTCTGAAAAATCTAAACATGGACTTTTGTCCAGAGTGAAGATGGATCAGAACCTCTGACTATGATACTTCTTGATCAGAAGATGTCTAGTCCAGAAGGTAACTCAATCAGAGTGTGTGTGCCCACTGGTACTGACTCTGAAGCTGAGACAACAACACGTGTGTCAGAATTTCTGATGCATAATTCCTTGTGCCCGTGTGACAGTCTGTTATGATTGCGTGTAGATATGCTTATCTCCTGTGTGTGATTGTGTATTTTACTGTTACTATCTATCTTTAATTTTCAACCGTTGATCTTAAAGTGCTTTTTGAATCAACAACGGTTATTTGATAAAACCCACTATACACACACGTTCTCGTTCACTTCCGGTTTTCACTCTCGCTCTCTCTGCTTTTCAAAAACCGCTCCTCTCGATTTCTCTCTCGATCTCTCTTCATCTTTCAAACTTCATCTTCTACCTCAAACCTTAAACCTCTTCAAAATGGTGAGACAAACCAGAAGATCTACTGCAGATGCACCTCAGTTCCCTCACATGGTAGTTGGTTTGGCAACGGGTCAAAGGGGCTCTGAGAACCCGGCACAAGAACAAGTTCAAGCTCAAGAGCAGATTGTTCCAATTGCAGAACGGGGCTGTGCCGTTCACTGTGTTTATCCTCCTGAGGAACTCCAAGTCCTGGCAGAATGGAGATTCAACCTCGACAACTTGGCTGCAAATGGGTTTGATCTTCGTCCTGAAGTCCAAGCTCAAGGTTGGGGAAACTACTTCAACCGACTTCGAGGACCGGTGTATGAGAAGCTGGTCAAGGAATTCTGGAAGCACGCCGACTGCGATGATACTCTAGTGGTATCTCATATTCTTGGCAGGAAGATCATCATCACGGAGAAGTCATTCGTGAATCTGCTAGGTGCAGAAACTGCTTATGGGTATCGGTTCCAACTGACAGAATCGAAGCTGAAACCCAGCACCAAGGACATAGTCAATCAGGCTCTGTACACCACCTTCAAACCGGGCAAGACGAGTTACAAGGTGATGGATCTTCACCCCAAACTCAGGATCTGGCACAAGATCCTGCTCAACTGCATCAATCAGAGACCGAAGGGCAGTTCCCCAGACTACATCAACTTCAACCAGAAGGCGATGTTATTTTTCATCCAAAATCAGGAGAAGATCTGCCTTCCCTACTTCCTGTTCTCTTACTTGAAGGAATGCATCCGGAAGTCTCGCACCACCGCCTCCATCAAGTCTGCAATCAAATATATCCCTTTTGGGAGGCTGCTCTCAGACTTTCTAATTGAAAGCAACTTGGTGCAAGATTTGATCAATGCTGGTTGCACAGAGGATTTGAGCACAATTGTCAGTGATGTCTTCACTGCAAATTCTCTGAAGAAGATGGGTTTGGTCCAGAAGAAGATTGCTCCTGCTCATGAAGACACATCTTCTGAGATCAGAAGAAGAAGAATGCCTCTGAATGACTACCCTCTGTGGACTCAAGCAGACAATCCTGACGCCATCAGATGCTATGTTGAAGATCTAAGGGCTCAAGGATTCGAAATTGACCTTGATGATTTCGTCAGCAGACTGCCACCAGCTCCAGAGTTTCCTTCTCCTCCCAAGAAGAAAGCTCAGAGGAAGATGGTTCTGGACGAATCTTCTGAGGACTCTGATGTCCCTCTGGTCAAGAAGACAAAGAGAAAGCCTGATGATGATGATGGTGATGATAGTGAGGATGGTCCTCCTAAGAAGAAGCAGAAGAAGGTCAGAATCGTGGTGAAGCCTACTCGGGTGGAACCAGCTGCTGCAGTGGTCAGAAGGACTGAAGCTCCTGCCAGAGTGACTCGATCATCAGCACATTCAAGTAAGCCTGCACTTGCTTCTGATGATGATTTGAATTTATTTGATGCACTTCCTATTTCTGCCTTGCTTCAACACTCCTCAAATCCCCTCACTCCTATTCCTGAATCCCAACCAGCCGCACAAACCACCTCTCCACCACATTCCCCACGATCCTCCTTCTTTCAACCTTCTCCTACCGAAGCACCTCTCTGGAATTTGCTTCAGAACCCAACCTCTAGGTCAGAAGATGCAACCTCTCTCCTTACCATTCCGTACGACCCATTATCTTCTGAACCCATCATCCATGACCAACCCGAGCCCAACCAAACAGAACCACAACCCAGAACGTCTGATCACTCTGCTCCCAGAGCATCAGAACGTCCTGCTGCTAGAACCACGGATACAGACTCTTCAACAGCCTTTACACCTGTATCCTTCCCCATCAATGTTGTTGATTCTTCTCCCTCCAATAACTCTGAATCCATGAGAAAATTCATGGAGGTTAGAAAAGAGAAGGTGTCTGCCTTGGAAGAGTATTACCTTACCTGTCCCAGCCCTAGGAGATATCCTGGCCCTAGACCTGAACGTCTAGTTGACCCAGATGAACCTATCTTGGCCAATCCTATCCAAGAGGCAGACCCCTTAGTTCAACAAGCTCACCCTGTCCCTGACCAACAAGAGCCCATTCAACCAGACCCTGAACCCGAACAATCAGTGTCTAACCAATCCTCGGTTAGATCACCTCACCCTCTGGTTGAAACTTCAGACCCTCACCTTGGAACCTCTGAACCCAATGCTCTCATGATTAACATTGGTTCTCCACAAGGTGCCTCTGAAGCTCATAGCAGCAATTACCCAGCCTCTCCTGCACCCAACCTCTCCATAATTCCCTATACTCACCTTCAACCCACATCTCTCTCTGAGTGCATCAATATCTTCTATCATGAAGCCTCCTTGAGGCTCCGCAATGTGCACGGTCAGACTGATCTCAGTGAGAATGCTGAAAATGTGGCTGATGAGTGGAACAATCTGAGCACTTGGCTAGTGGCTCAAGTTCCGATTATGATGCAGCTCCTGCATGCAGAGGGCAGTCAGAGCATTGAGGCTGCAAAGCAAAGGTTTGCTAGAAGGTTGGCTCTTCATGAACTAGAACAGAGAAACAAGCTTCTTGAAGCTATTGAAGAAGCCAAGAGAAAGAAAGAACAAGCAGAAGAAGCTGCACGTCAAGCAGCAGCTCAGGCTGAACAAGCCAGACTTGAGGCAGAGCGTCTTGAAGCTGAGGCTGAGGCAGAGCGACTTGCACCAGTTGTGTTTACTCCTGCTGTTTCTGCTTCCATTCCAGATCCTCAAGCTGCTCAGAATGTTCCTTCCAGCTCTACTCAGACAAGCTCATCCAGACTCGACATCATGGAACAACGTCTTGACACTCATGAATCCATGCTGATTGAGATGAAGCAAATGATGATGGAACTTCTGCGACGCACTGACAAACCTTAGTTTTAGGATCTCTTCTTTTTCTTCTTTCGTTAACCTTGTTTTCCTTTTGTTAAACTCTGTTTCTTTTTTATTTACTTATTTTAATTTGTTCGTTTGTGATTATATATGCATAACTATATACTTATGTCACATATGTTTGCTAAACTCGTTTTATTCATAATTGTTTTGTGTTTACATCATATTTCTTTCCATCATATAATCTAGAATGGAGGATCTCTCCTCATTCTTCTGCACTCCTGGCGCTGCTCTAACCTATCCTTCTCCAGACGATCCAGTACATGCTGGATGTTGCTGAGCCTGATCTTTAGCTCATCCCTCTCCAGAATCTCTTCTGAAGTCTTGAGCTTCTCTTCCAGACTCTCTTTCTCTTCCAGCAGCTTGAGTTCAAGCCGGCTGAGTTCTTGCACCTCCTCCACGAAGGCAAGAAATCCCTTCAGGTCTCTCTCCAACTCTGGACGCAGGTCCTCTTCCAGCAGTGTCCGTGTCAGCTCCGCGATGGTAGTTGCACCCTCTGGATGCCTGATGTTCAGGAACAAGTCCTCTTCAAAGGCCTTCTTCCTCAGCTCTTCTAGTGCTACGTTGTATGATGCCATTTTTTACTGAAAATTATTCGAGGTGTGAAGCTTACCTTTCTCTCCAACGCTTTTTATAGGCTTCACTTTCTCTCTGAAAGTTAATGCTCTTACAGTTTCTCGAGGTTAAGTTCTTGGTAACTGACCCTTCTATTTACTCACTTGACCGGTGGTAAACATTCATCCCTTGCATTAACTCTTCTATTTATTTTCGCCTAACTCTGATTCTTACATCGTTTTCATTTTCTTTTAAACTTAGACCTTCTCTAAGGGGGAGTACCTTGTACTTCAAGCTAAGTTTTTCACACCCCAGGCTTTTTGCTTATGACAAAAAGGGGGAGTAAACCCAGTTTTTGATGTGTAAGATGTGTTAGTGTGATTTATTTTTCTTTTGGAGATTTTAAGAGTTCCACCTTCATGACCATAGATGTGTCACTGGGCAAATACAAGGAATACATTTCACTTCTTTTGAAGTGATTCTAAGTTGACTCTGATACCCAAGACTCTGATACCTTGTCCATGACTCTGATCACTTATGCGCTCTGATTACTCGTTTTTCATCTATGTCATAAGCTTTTCACTCTGAACTCTTATATTTTTTAGCTCAGAATCTAGACTTTACTAACGTTTTCATCAAGTATTAGATTCAGGGGGAGCTAAGCTCAGAATCAAGCAGTGACTTAAATTCAGAATGAGCAAGATAAACTATTCACATCAGGATAAGTCCTATTCTATATCTCTAAACTCTGAGTGAATTCAGTTTAATGTTTAAGAATTGTTCATCAAAAATCTTAGTTTTGTCATCATCAAAAAGGGGGAGATTGTAAGATCAAGTTTTGATCTAGTAGTACAACTCTATGTTTTGATGATTACAAGTTAACCTTTTGATATGAACAATTGTGGTACTCTAACGTGTTTTTCTGAGTGTGCTATTTACAGGCTCTGACCTCAACTCAATCTCACACAAATCAGAAGCACTATGTATAAAGGGTAACCCAAGCAACGCTTTCGCATTCACCATGTTCAGTATGAACAGTGGAAAAGCTTCAGAAGTTCTGAAGCTATACAAACTCTGATGTGGACTCAGTCGCTAGAAGCTCTGAAGATCCAGAAGTTCTGATAACCAAGAAACACTGAAGGTTCAGATGTTCTGATGGTGTAGAAGACTCTGAAGATCCAGAAGCTGAATAGTAGAAACTCTGAAGTCCAGAAGCAAGAAACTCTGAAGGCCATGTTCTTCCTCTGAGTTCAGAATCAGAAGATACAATGGTCAGAGGATCTGTGCTTTCCCTCTGACTCTGATCAACCGGCTTCACAAGTTCCAATATGAAGTATTCCCCTGATCAGAAGTCTCCTAGGTTAAAAGGTCAAGTCGCTATCCAAGTACAAAAGCAAGTGTACCTTCCTGACGACCTACCTAACATTCTCAGCCACAGCAGAAGCTGGATTTTCCAGAACTGCCCTCCAACGGTAGCATTTCCCATGCAACGCTCAACCCTAATCCTTGGAGTATATATAGAGGCTGAAGATTGAAAGAAGCGGCTAGAAAAGAAGAAGAAGAAAAAAACACATATACGCGCAAGACATATTCAAAATATTCTAAGCCTTCTTTCATCTGAAATTCATTGTGTTTACTATTAGCTTTTTAGAAGCAAATCTCTTGTAAACAATTCTTTGATAAACAGTTGTTTAGTTCCTTTAGGAGATCAAGGTTGATCGGATCCTAGAGAAGACTAAGAGAGTGAATCTTAGTGTGAGCTAAGTCAGTGTAATTGTTAGTCACTTGTAGGTTTCAAGTGCAGTTGTAACTCTTACCTGATTAGTGGATTGCCTTCATTCTAAGAAGGAAGAAATCACCTTAACGGGTGGACTGGAGTAGCTTGAGTGATTTATCAAGTGAACCAGGATAAAATCCTTGTGTGCTTTTCTATCTCTTATCTTTAGCACTTAAGTTCTCGAAAGATTTGTCTAAATCTTTAAGGTGGAAGTTTTGTTCTGAAAACGTTATTCAAACCCCCCCCTTTCTACCGTTTTTCATACCTTCAATGAAAACCTTGCTCAGCAAAACCGAGTGGGAAAAAACCGAGTAAGGAAAAAGAGTACCACTAACTTGGAAGAGTCATTCTACAACTAAATCCAAAATCAAAGTTTGGTAACAAAATCATGGAGCCAGCAATACTATACACTACTACAAGATTAATAGCGTCCTCTAATGATCACACCACCCACGGATATTTAAATTTTGCATCACCACTAATTGTACATGTAGCTAGCAGCGCCAACAGACCCTATCAAAGCATCCAAACATTAGCACACTTGCATCCTCTAAAATCACACCACCGACCCTCTCCGTTTCCAATTGCATAAGTAGCAAACGCCCAAAAATTGTAGCAGCACACCAGCAACAGCCCTCCTGTCCTTAAACAAACAGCACCAGCAATATAATAATCATAACTGCAACAGCACCAGATCAACAACAGCAGCTCCAAGTTACAGCAACAGGAATATTTGAAGAACAACAGCCCTGTGACACCCCGTAGCATAACAGCACTATAAAATAATTAGCAGTTTATGAATAATCCTCACCACCACAAGTGAAAAGTCCAGCTGCAGCAACAATGGGACACCAATATATCAGAAACACAAAATAGTAAGAACCCCCAACACTGGTAGTATATGGCAGCTTATGACACGACTTTCAGCTACAGCTCACTAACACTCATTTCAGCACCAACAACAACATATAATGACAGCAACAGGAGGTATTCTAGAAACACAACAACAGCTTCAAAATACCATGTCAATACCCACAGCAACTCAGTCCTATCACACGCCTCCGTAGCTAATGTATCTGCTCTTGTGTTTCCTTCCCACAATATATGAGCGACTGAGAAGCAATCCACCTCCAGATCAGCTGTACAATCCCCTGGCGATCCAAAGTATGCATAAATGACCCAACACCCGGAATCAACAACGAGTAGCAAACTGTTTTGCAATGCCCTGAATAGCAATTTCTTCCGGGCAATCAAATAGCATACCCGCCTGCAAGCTCCTAATATATGCACGTCGCGCACGAGTCTGCACACCATCATGGCTATCGAAGTCATAATGCATTAATTGCCATTGAGAAGAAGATCTGCCTAGCTGCGCCACTTCTAAATTTTCTTTTGCTTTTCTCGGCCTTCCCCGTGCTCTCTTAGGCTTATCTACTACAACCGGAAGTTTCTCCTTCCGCGGCCTCCGTCGCTGTCGTTTCTGCTGTCCCATCACAAAATTTGTCTTGCGTTGATTTTTCGAAGCTGCCAAAGGTGTATGGTCATAGGCCAATTCCTGAACACTTTCAGGCTCATAATCACTTGCTGCAAAATCACTCATATGCACCTCTTCCGTGAACGTAGGTTGTTGTTTTCTCAAAGAAACAATTGTTCTCTTCACTTCCTCTTCTGTCTGTGGTCCCCAATACAAGTTAGTGATATTTTGTCATTTTTCATCAGTATATTGAGTCATTACTAACTGAATAAATGCCCCTTCCATCTGTAACAGTCTCTCAGCTGTAACAAACCGGGCCCACCCCAACACACCATTAACCACATCATCAAAATGGTCAAAATACCATTTCTGCCAATGCACTTTTTTCTCACGGACCCCCTTTGATCCCATAAAGATAGCTAATGATTCAAAATTCAAATTGTTGAAATAATCCAACTCCTTAATTTACTCCTCCAAATATCCTGATTCAAGCAAATCACGTGCTTGAATTTGTAACAGCCCATCCTGAATTCCCTTGCTTCCATTACACCCTGGTTCCTCTAACGGCTCGCCAGAATCCTCCCGGCCACCACCTGAAACATGAAGACAGCAATCAACCCCACCGCCACTACCCACACCATCATCATCACTCAGGTCATCAACGCCACCACTCGCACCATCATCATCATCTAGAGATTCATGATCACTGTCACTCAAACTAGCTTGCAAAGTCTTGTAAACCCCACGAAATTCCCCCACACCAACAATAGGAAGCTCTGGAACGCAAAACAGTTTACGTAACTCTTTATCCACCTGCACCCAAACGTCCCTTCCCCCGACCCAAGGTTTCTTTACCTCCAACAACACACGAGCAACATCCAGACGCCGCCTGTCCCTGGTCGCGTCGTCTTGACAAATAATTCTTCCCAAGGACTCCATGGCCAGCGCAAAGAAATCAAAACCCCAGACCTTCACCGGAACATTAAAAATATTAACCCACAAACGATGGCTTGCGGAAGACGTCCCCTCCGAACAGGGTCTCACGGATTCAAACATCTGCAACAGATAATCCAGCCCGTGTTCCAGTATGACCTTCATTTCAGACTTCGATTGAAACTCCAATAAGACTTCTCTTGCACCAAAAGGTTTAGCAACGATCACACCCAAGCCTGAGGTATGAAGAAAATCTTGAACTACCTCCATAGTGTAAATCTCAGGCAACGTTGCCACTGCCCAGCATTGTAACCGCAGAGTTTCCTCCTCTGTCGATACATAATGTGGTGGCCCTCGCTGCTGAAATTTTGAATTATCCTTGACCCGCCAAACCTTCTTCACCTTGGCTTCCAACACTGTTGCTGCAATCTTCCCCTTTGGCCGCCACTCAGAAGCTCTCCTTTTGCCACTCATTCCAATCTCATACTTCTTTCTATTAACCACCAAGATGGAATTATCCACCAGTGACCCATGCAATTCCTACACCGCCGTATTTGCATCAATTTTATACTTAAACCTCACAAACCCAAATCGAGCCCTCCGACCCTGTCTTCGGACACGCTGAATAAACACTCCTAGAACTCTGCCATAGCGTAAACCTAAATCCTTCAACCGTTGATACGTAAACTCATCTCCCAAACCATCAACATACACGGAGAACCCCGGTTTCCCATCCACCCCACCTCGCCGGCGAACATATTGATCAGAGCTTTCTGGCGGTATATCCCCCCTTGTAAATTATTGTTTGCTCATATGAACTTGAATATGTTAGAGGGATCGTCTTTGTTATTTTTTTTTTATTTTTTAAAAAATGCTAGAACGGAGAGAAACACTTCCAAATTACGTGGGAGGGCGCCGGTGACATGCTGAGAGGCCAACTCCTAAATAGGAGCGCCGGGAGATCTTCCCGAGAACGGTTTTCCACCAACTGGGATTTTATTGACCTCATGGAATTTAAACCCTCAATCTATGGGAAGGTGAGAGATAAACCTAGAGCCTGAAACCAACTTTATGTATTTTTTTACTTTAGTGTTCTTTTATTTTATTCGTGAGCTACTAATTTTTTGTTTCACAGGGGCTAGTAATTGTCATTTGTTTTATTCACATTGAGTGCTTTTATGATATTTCTGTATGTTACATGAAATATTGTCTTAAATATAATGTGTACTTGAAATTAAATAAATATCATAATCAAACTCTCCTCCTAGAGAGAGAAGGGTAAAGCACCCAAGTCTTCTAAGAAGAAGACTCGCTCTACAGGTTAGAATATGGGATGATAATTGGCTCCCTAACGGCCCTCCCATTAATTTTCATCAAAAGATTGTTGATGAGCAACAGTTGATTAAGGTGGCTGATCTCCTCCTTCCGAACCATGACGGTTGGAATATTCCTTTTGTTGAGTGGACATTTTGTCCTACCGCAGCTGCTAGAATTTTGTCTATACCTATTCAACAACATGATGCGATTGATTGTCTTTTCTGGTTGGGTACCGCTAATGGGGTGTACACAGTTAAATCAGGTTATGAGTGGCTCCAACAGTTGGCTAACCGGAATTGTCCGTCTTCATCGCATGAGGTGAGACTTGAACCGTCTCAGTGGGAAAAAATTTGGAAAGCTCCGAGTTTACCAAGAGTAAGAGAGGTAGCATGGCGAGTGTGCACAGAGGCTATTCCGATGTGGATCCTAGCTGTCCTCTGTGCGGGTTAGAGGAGGAGACTGTGGAGCATCTTTTCCTGCGATGTAATGTGAGTCGTGGTTGCTGGTTCGCTAGTAATCTGGGCTTGCGATCTCTAGCAGGTATGAAGATGACTGAGTTTATGGCCTGGGTTGTGACGGAGATGGAGCTTGAGGTTGTGGCTGATGTGCAACGGATCTTATTTGCTATGTGGGAGGCTAGGAATAAACTGATCTTTGAGGAGAAATCTTGGTCTGTGGCTTCGATTTTGGCTCGTGTTGCTACACTAGTGTGCTCCCCATCGGTGTCGTTCTCCTTGGCGCATGGTGGGTGGGGTCAAGGGCCAGGAAAATGGGTCCGGCCTACGGTTGATGTGGTGAAGATCAACGTGGATGTTGCAGTGGGGAGGGACAAGATGGCGGGGTTTGGTATGGTGGCGAGGGTCAACGTTGGGGAGGTGCTTGCGGCTGCTGCAAAATTCCCAACACTTGCTCTTTCTCCAACGGTGGCTGGAGCTTTGAGTCTTAGATGGGCTATGGAGTTGTCTGTGGTATGTGGATCTTGGGTTCAGACGCGTTCAGTTTGAGACGGATTGCTTACCCCTCTTTCAGCCTTGGAAGAAGACGAATGGAACTTCTTATTTACTTTCAATTATTTATGATTGTCGTAGTTTATTTTCAGCTTTTGACTATGTTGATTTTTCTTTTGTTCGTGGTCAAGGGAACTTTTGTACTGATTAACTTGCCGGCACGCCTCTACTTTTAGGATGTTGTCTGAATAGAGGAAGGTCCGCCGGAGCTTACTAGCTTTTTGCTTTCTGATGTATTGGCTTCTATGCCGGATCCGATTTGATTTAATATAAGGTTTTTGTTGAGTTAAAAAAAAAAAGACCCGCTCTACGATTTCCAATTTTTTATTAAGTAGTAGTGATAATAATAATAATAATGTTAAATAATAATACTTATTTTAATATTATATATTTTAAAAATATTCATTACTACTTAAAACATGTTATGTTCTTTTAGTTTTTTTTTGAAAGTTATGTTCTTTTAGTTATTCATTATGTATAATTTTATTCTGATTTAATTTTGTGTATGGTCCTTAGCAAGTTATCTCTCTAGTTGATAGTCGTGAGACTCTCTCAAAATTTGAAAAACTTCAATAACATACGTTTTTTAATATATTAAATTTTCAATGATAAATTTATCAAATGGTTGGCGATTATCAATTCGACATTTTCGTATACTTAAATTATTTATTTTTATTTCCAAAAAAAGTATTTATTATTTTATTAAATATAATATAAATTAGATACCTCTTATTTGTATATATTAAAATTTTAATTAATATTTTTATATTTAATATTTTTCTGGAGTTGTTTAAATGACTCTAGAAAAATGGGTTAAATGATCCTAGTCATAGATGGACCAATAAAAACATATTTATAATTAAAATATGAAATGTCAAAATTACTTTATATATTAACATCAATAGTCAATAATAGCATAAAAAAATATAAAATTGTATATATTAACTAGATATAATACACACGCGTCGCACGTGCATTACACAAATTTATTTATATTTCATAGAGAATATTTTATAAAAAAATTTACTATATTATAAATGTATAAAGAACATATAAAAATGTGATTTAGAGGGTTTCAAAATTTATTATTATGTGCCAAGACATGACATTTATTACGCTAAACAATCACTTATAAGTCAATTATGAGAAAATAGAACTAATAAAGAAGGCATGAAATGTTTTTTAGGGAGACTCATTGCCCTTGTTTAAGGAAAGAGTCATTGGGGAGGGCTTGAGAAACTTCCACTCTCAGCACTAAAATTAAATTAAAGACTTAGGCACTCCCATCATTGGTGATTTCCCCATTATTCCCCATTTTGTCATTCTTTGCATCCTTAATCTGAAAGATGCGATACACAGCCCAGTTTGCCATCGGCATTTTAAGTAACAAAGTTCAGTAATCAAATATTGATGATGAATAAGACAAAAGGAAACAAATTTGATAATGATCCTACATATCAACCAACCAGGTATTCTCATGACAATTCAACAAACATTAGCGAAAATGTTTTATAAACACCCTCTCAAACACACTTCACGTTATTGGTTCACGTTTTAAAAAGGTAGTACATTTGTCTCAATTTTTAAAAAATGTGTTAGCTTGTCGAGAAATAAACCAATTATACGAAGTGTGTTTGATAGAGCTTTCAAAAGTGTGTGTCGATAGAATTTTTCTTACTTTAAATCTCTGCTTAATTTTGACGATAAGGAAAAGTGCCGATTTTTTAAACCGGATTAGGCCTAACTTTACCCTAAAAGCTAGCTTATGGGGGATGATTACTCTAAATCTATTGATGTATGTCTAGTCAATGTAGGATCTTAACATTCAGTAAGTCACATTTATATTCTTTAATTACCTTAGATGGGTTAGCTATTAACGCAAGACGGAACTCATGCATCACCCATTTGGTCCTCCTAGCACAGTCTCCTTGCCCATCCCAAAAGTTCAGGATGTTCCTCTTCCTAATCACCTCCTTGTTTGTAGAGATAGGAACATCATTCCGTTTTTCCATAACCCTCCATTGGCCACTCCCAGCAACTCTTATATCAAGGTTTTTAAGGTCATGACCCATGATGTTGTAGAAGAAACACTTGCGCTCATTGAAAATCTTTCCATCTGAGAACACAAAAGAAATTTAAAACATCATCTGGGTTCAATTCCCACTTTAAAAACCACATAAACATTCATGGGACATGAATATTTTGTGACATGACACAATTATTCTCATTTTCTAGGTTAACACAAGAGTCATGAAATATTAACATTCTGTTTGGTTTCTCCGTTGGGAAACTGTCCAGTAAGTTAAAATCAAATTTTGATGAAGTTATTGATATTTGAGAGTTATTTTGGAGAATTGATTTCATACTCAATCAATTCAGGCATAAGTAAGCAAGAGGGAGTAGCTTATGCACTGAACAAAATTAATTGTGAGATCTTACAACTAAAATTCACAAACTTTTTTTTTGAAAAATAAATCACAAGTCTTATTAAATAAAAGGAGATCCAAGTAAAAACAAAATCATGAGAATGCATAGCCCCACGCTAGAAAACAAACCCACAGAGAAAAGAAACAAAACAAGCACCTACTAAAGATAAGCAAAAATAAAATAAAAGCAAATAAAAATAAAATAAAACAATGAGATTTGAGACAGCACCAAGGTCCAAGGTCCCAGCAAGCATCAGCCACATCAACAGAGCTCAAGGATTGCGCACCCGACCAAGTGCAGAGCAAGCTTTAAAATCACATTTCCATACACTTATTATACATAGATTTCAAATAAATTTTACTAGGATCAGTTTTATCAAAATCAATTGTGATAAACTCTGATCTGAACACACACTAAAGTGCTCATGAAACAGTGGAAACAATATATTTGTGTTTTAAAAAAATTCACCAACCTCCTCCCGGCAGGCTCCAAGGTTCAGTTTGAAACACATCAAAATATGGGATGATTTCAACAGGAAGAGGTTGAGAAAATACCCTCCTCTTCAGGTAGAAACCCACAAGAACCTCATCAGTAGGATCAAATATGTACCCAGGTAGCAACCTAACAGCCCCATCATTGTCCTCATAAGTCATGATTATGTCTTCCATTGTAAAAGGGATTGTATGAAATTTTGACTGAATCAGTGTTGAAACTTAGGATATCAATTTATAACCACGAGACTTGCAGTGTATATTTGAGATCTCCTAAATTGGTGTCACATTCTCTCTGTCTCAAAGTAGCTCCGAGCCCATGGGTCAACTCGCTTATCCATGCATAAGTTTATAGTAGTTAATAAGTATAATAACATTCATTACTTTTTTCCTTTAGAAATAAGTTTCTATTTTATAATCTTTCTAGTAGTTAATAAAATAAAATTTAACAAATTAATAACATAGGACTATATACTACAAGTATTATTAAAAATATATAATAAAAATGATATTTTAGTAATCAAATTTTATTGTTTAAATATATACAAGCAATTAATAGATCTTCTATATTTATTTAGTAAATAAAATAATTTAATTGGTCAATTAGTTTTTAACAATCAACATTCCAGAAAAAAAATTCTATAAAAATTAAAATAAAAAATTATAATTTGTGTACATATGATATATGTATGAATCACACACAATTAATTCTTCGAATATATGAAGCATCAAAACAATATCTCAGACATAAAATATTGTCAAATATAGTATTTAAATAACTTATATATAGTTGAATAAAATTTAAAAATATGCAATGTGGATGTCTATTTTGCTTCCCTCGCCGTCACTATCTTTTCACTTTAGTTTTATTCTATCTGTGTTATTTCCCGTCGGCATAAATTCTATATGCATTATTGAATTGATAAAATAAAATTACATATAGAATAAAAATAGTAAAACATATTATCAATGACCTGAAGAAAGTAGTAATCTGATAGTAATTAAAATAGTAAAACATATTATATTATCAATGACCATAATCACATTTATTTTATTTTCTTTTAGAAATAAATTTCTATTTCATAATCTTTCCATCAAGTAATGAAATAATTAATATAATAACCAAAAAATAGTATTAATAACCTACGGGTCATTACAATTCAGATTTAGAATTAAAAAAATGACAATCATAAAAAACTATAGCCATTATAAATTGTAGAATAACGATGTCAGTTGATATTTTCATATTCATTTTTTATTTTTTATTTCATTCATTAAATAAATAATTTAATTGATCAACTTCTTATTTAACAATCAATTTTCCAGTAAAATTGAAATATAAATTGCATATAAATTCAAATATAAAATATCATTTGTAAAGATTATATTTGTATTAAACATACATAAATAATTTAACAAATATACGATACACCATAACAATATCTCAAGAAAGAGAAGAAGTCAAATGTACTATTTATTTCCCTTTATTGTTATTAATTGAAGTTCCTTGTGGGTGTTAATTTTCCTCCCTGGTGTCATTATCTTTTCACTTTAATTTTATACTATCTACATTATTCTCTTTTGGTATGAATCATATATATGTTATTAAATTGATTTGATTAAATTTTGTCATGATTAAAACAATAATGAAAGATACATATATTTTTAAATTTTTTATAATTTTAAACTAATAATAATAAATATAATAACATATAAGATACCAAAATCTATAATCACATTTATTATTTTGTCCTTTAGCAAATAAATTTCTAATTGGTTATCTATCCAATAATTAATAAAATAAAATTTAATAAATTAATAACTTACGGGGAATTACAAGTTGAATTTAGAATAAAAAAAGTAAGAATCATGAAAAATTACGAATTATTATTAGTAGAAATATATAAATGTTAGCATATGTTTTTAGAAATGTCCCCGAATGCATGATAACTCAAGTGGTAAAAATTAGGGAACATATGGGTTGAGTGAGGAGGTGCAGAGATCAGGATGATGCTTATCTTTTTTATGTATAAAAAAAAGTTATGATTTTATAAAGATACAAGCAATAAATATATATTAATCATTTAAATCAGTAAATAAACTAATTTAATTACCGGAAAGAAGAATTTGTTGTTGTTGTTATGGTCAATTTAAATTGTGTTGTTGTTGTCACGCTGAGTGTTGTGGGATGCTGTCTTGTTTAGGATTTTTGCTATAATGGAGCTGGTCTATTTTGCACGTATGTTTGATTGTAATAGCTGGTTGGATGTGGTTTTTTTAGGAGTGCAAAATTGGCTATTTTAAGAGTGATGTACTTTTTTCCTTGCTTTGTTTGTTTCCACGGGGAACCTTGCAGTGTTTTAATGAGGCACTCTCTTTGGATTTGTCTGAGCCTTTTTTTGTGTAGATGAGATTTTAGGTCAGGGAGGAAACTCTGTTTTGTAATGTGACATAAGAACTTTCATCTCATGCTGGTTTCATTTTTAGTAATATTTTGATTTTCAAAAAAAAAAATCAATAAATTAATAACTTATGGGTCATTATAAGTTGGATTTATAATAAAATAATACATAACAGAGATTCTTTATCTTATTCAGTAAATAAACTAATTTAACTGATTAGCTAGTTATTATGGAGAGAGCTGGTGGTTGGCATTCAAATCATAGGTAGGGCGGTCAGGATTTTCATGGTGGTTCCTTTGTTGTTTTTGTAGATGATTTGAGTGACAGAGTGTCTAGATCAAAGGTAGTTAGGGGCTATCTTTGGCAAGGCGGGGAGGCTAATGGATGTTTACATGCCAGTTCAGAAGAAAGTAGGGCATTGGTTGAGGTTTGCTTTTGTGAGATATGATTTTGATCAAGATGCATGGCAGGCTATACGAATGTTTAACGGATTAAAGCTGGAAGGAGCTTACTTGGAGGTGAAGAAAGTGAAGTATGAGATCAACGACAAGTCGGGAAGGACTTACCAGCAAGAGAAGGGACCAAAGATGATGTATGTAGTTCAAGGAAAAGTATGGAGACCTAAGTTGAATGTCACTCAGACTCAGCCAGATCCACAGGAGGGAAATACAAATGCTACGTACAATAAGGATGATGCAGAGAAGGTGTGGATTGAGAGAAGTGCATGTGCTACTTTGTATAGTGTTAGGGAAGAGCTGCATATGCATGGTTTGCATTCTGTTACTGTAAAATTATTGGGGGCACGTGATGTTCTTTTGGAGTTTGAATCTACTGCTGATATGATGTTCATCTTGTCAGAGGCAGAAAGTTTGTTGGACGAAATGTTTGAATGGATTAAGCCTTGTTCAATCTTTATGACCGGAAAGTGTTTTCTGGTGTGGTTGCGGGTTTGGAAGGTCCCACTGGGTGCTTGGAACACAAATATCTTCACGGCAGTAGCAGGTATGTTTGGGTCTTCGTTTGTGTTGATGGAATAACTTCATGAACATGGATCATTTTGTTTGTGTTGTTGGGAAGTTCGAGTTCAAACACATGTATCATTAATCCTAAACCTAAGTCCAAACTCGGTTTTAAACATCGAATTAAAGTCGAATACAAGCCTCATCAAAGCGGGTTTTACCCGTCAATTCAAGTCAGGTTAGGTCGAGTACACGCGACTACGAGTTAAATTGCCATCCCTAAACTTCAGTAAATACAAAAAACAAACCCAACAACAAAAATAACATAACACCAACAAAGATAAACTAATATGACTCACATTTTAATCTAAAGTGTTTTGACTATTATGACTTACATTAGATATTTCTATCGAGTTCTTAAAACAATAAAACTAAAGAGAATCGACCCAATTAGGGATAATAATGGGTCTCAGACACACAGAGTGTATTTGCAAAAATACCTATCGCGGGTAGATAAAAACTCGTTAAATGGGTATATGTTGAGAATAGGTAAATACACGCAAAAAATAGTGGGTGCGAGTGCGTGTATGGGGACTTTAATACTCAACCTGCCTCATACCCGCACACTCAAATAATAGTAATAATAAATATTATTATTATTATTATTATTATTATTATTATTATTATTATTATTATTATTATTATGTATACCACACATATTTGCTAGTATATTAATAAAGTTATAACTTTCAAAATCACTCATTTTGACAATAATTGAGTAAGATGAATATCATATATACTGATGCTAATTTACTTCATTTTTTTAAAAATAAGCAAGTTAGTATTCTACAACTATAGAAATATATTAAAAAAATCTAAAGTTATAACTTTCTTGCTTATTCATTTTAAAAATTTTATATTCAAGTTATTATCCACGCGATAACCTCTCTCTAAGTTATGTGAATGTGGCACGGTTTGAGTTCCATTGTCAATTTAACCTGAGCGTGAGATTGTGAAGGTTAATTTTGACCTCTCATTTGGTTATGTGAATGTGGCAATGTTTGGGTTGATTGTCTTTGACCATTTTGGCGAAGTGTTGGTTGTCGTGATGACATACCCTTTTGACGCCTTGTCGCTTGTGATAGCTGAGACTCTTGGATAACTTTATCTCTAGATGGATTTATCTCTAGCCTCTGTCCTTTGCTTTTGGTCAATGAGTTTTGAGACAAATTACTTACAGTTGTTTGAGTCTTGAGGGAGATCATTTATGGCTAGTTCTTATATTGCCCTTGTTATTAAGGACTGTTGTGATCTTGTTTCAACTTTTGATTTTATTGATATTTTGTTTGTTCGTAGAAGCGACAATAACACTGGAGATATAATGATGTCCGTTCGTTCAGGTCTCGTCTCTTTTATTCTGCTTGATGCAATGACTTCGAAGCCTATCTGTTGTTGTTAATTAATGAAGTTATTTAAAAAAAAAAAAGATCCTTTACTAATTGTGTCAACTTTCTTTTATAAACTAACTTACCATCAGCCCATGGAAAGCACACCTAGCTGCCCATCCCAAATGATGAGGATAATGTTCCTTCAAAACCCAAAAGAAAGTGAGGGGAATTAGATTTCCCACCCCGTGCATTACATTTGCCACCCCACTTAAAAGTGGGAAATACTTAAATGCCCCTCCGTATTTTTTCCGACATATTAAGATTCAGAATAATCTGAATGTTATACTTCCGGATCGTATCTATATTTGAATAGAACACGAGATCACTCCTTCACTTTCATTTTTCCACAGAATATCAACAACCTGAGCTCTCATCATTGTGCGACCACGCAGCGACCAAGCATCGACCTTGTGCGACCAAGCATCGTTGTCGACCCCCCATTACCTTGATCAATTGAGGTAACTTCAATTCCCTTTCGTAGATTAGGGTTCCAAATCTGTTCAATTTTTTGGTTTAATTTATGATTATTCTATAAATGAGGGTTTGAATTTATGAATTATGAATGTTTGTTTCATGAATTAGGGTATGAATTTGTAGAATTTGGGGTTTCGGGGTTTTTGGATATCTAGGGTGCGAATTTGGGGTTGATGTGTATTCCGAATCTTGAAGATTCGGATCAAGATTCAGAATTGCTCAATGTTCTTATTGGATATGGTTTTAGTGCTTTACCATCTGATGAATTTTATCTCTGTGTGATAAATTACATTTGTGAACTGGTCAACTTGCAACACTCTTTCCTCACATGAGCTTCTTTGTTGTTACCATTGGGGTGATTTACTATCACTTAGGATACAACTTGACACTTTCCTTCATAATTCGTCATCTTACAAGTGGTACCTACTTCTAGAGAAGAAGCTAAAGTAGTTCACTATAAGTATCAACATCTACATCTCTGCATTTAGAGGGTATTCACTTTGCCTCATGGACTGGGCGAGACCCCAGGGTCCCTCGCCCAGGAGCGCCAGCTTAGGGCGACGAGCGGACAAGGGACTTAGGCCTCCTCCCAGAGGCCCAACCGGCCCATTAGAACATTAGGGTTAGAGGCGCCAAGCCCAACTCCACATCTATAAATAAGGGATGAATATCAATTGTAAAGGACTCTTAGCTCATTGGAGAAATAACAAGATTGAAATTCAGTTACTTTCTCTGTCTAAAGCGGTTACGCTCTCATTCTCTCTAGGAATCTCGCATCACGTTCCTTACACTCTAGGTACTATACCTCATCTCAATGTTCATGGTTAGAACACCTCATCTTACAAGCAGTTTTTACCTTACCCTCCAAACAAATTCATCTGAACTTTGCCTGAGATAACTTACCTAGATGGGTCACATGAGTAGGTTTTATAGCATGTTTGAATTAGCTTAGTTTTTTCCATAATCAGTTCTGCCACTCAGAAGCAACTAACATAAGTTTCTCCCCTGAATTGATTCTGACTTTAGAATTAGTTATAGAAGGATTTTCAAACATGCTAACCAATCACTTTTGTTTTAACTTTTAAGACCTCTTTTCAGCATCAATTGGATTCCCTACGCTAATGACTTTTGATGAAAGGATATTTAATGAAGAGGTTTTCCCCCACTAACTACTTTCAAATCCCTTTCAAGACTCAATCGTAGTATAGTATCGGGTTTTTTCGTCTCCACAGGGATTGTGTTGCTACGTATTAATCTCACTAGCTAGATGTTGGTTGAGCGATTTAAAAAGTAAAATGTGGTTTTATTTAAATAAAAGAGAAAATATATTTAAAGCGATAAAAGAAGTTTCACGAGGCAAACAAAGAAGAAAGTGTATTTGGAAAATGAGTTCACTTGATTTACTACTTATTATCAACCAATATACTCTTATAATATGAAATTAACATTTAAGATGCTGATAAGAGTTATTCACCAACTAATTCCTTAGCTAAGTGAAACTATCAATTAAGAACCTAGCCTTAATTCCTTAAGCCCTAGTGATCATAGGAGGAGACATTATAGCACATACCTACTCGATAAGACATTCCCAAGCTCTGTTCCGAACCTAAGAAGTTCATGTCCTTAGTGGATAGAATCTTTGACTGTCACTCAAGAAATCCTAATAGTTCATACTAGATAATCCTATCCTAGAGAGGTGAGTATCCCGACTTGTCACTCGATATAGATCTCTTTTCCAACTCATGATATTCATACCTAAGAGTTAATGTCTCCTATTGTCACCTAGAAAACCTCAACCTACCTAAGACATGTCTTTCTTAAGATGACTGATGCAAGGGTGGTTCCTCTCATTAACTAAACTCACACAACTTTTCAACTGTCATGCAAATCCTAAAAAGCATCATATTGGCAAAAGATACATGAACGAGCAAAGAGAATCAATAACCTAAGGCATAATAATTTTTCCCCTATCTATGAACTAAGCCTACATTAACTCATATCAATTTCCCAATCTGTTGGTACATGTTGTCTTGCATTTTGTCAAAACAACCGATTGTCGAGGCAAATGCCGTGGCATCTGAATTCCTGTAGCTAGGGCATCAGTACTTAGCTTGAGTTTTAATGTGGGCCCTCTGAAGATTCACTGAAGATATGTTTTTGAGTTACTTGAGGAGCAAGTAACTATTCCAGAAGGGTTTTATGTTGTGGGTTGTTATTTGTTGAAACAATCTTTGTTAAAAGATTGGTTTCTATCTTTTCTTGTGCAATACGTAAACAAGATCTTTCAAGATTGTGTTTTGATTTGTTGTTGCTGCAATCTGTTACTTCAGCCCATGTTAACCCTAGAGCACATGCTACCGCTGCTGAAGTCTATAAAAGGATTAAGACCTAAAACTTGAAGATCACCGAAGCTAAAAGAGAGAGATCAAGTGTTTTAGGATTTGTGTTTGTGCTTTGTCCTTTGTTAGTTGTGAATACTCTTTGCTCACTGATTCTATAAAGCAAAGAAGGGTTATGTGTGTTTGATTACATTCAAACTCTGATTGTTCGTTGTTTCACCAATCACTGTGGCAATGATTGAGAGAAAGTGAGAGGGGGTTCTCTGAAACGACTCGTTTTAGTGATATTGTGGGTTTAAGTTTTATGGTTAATTATTAATATCATTATTAGATATAAGAAAATAAGTTTAAAAAAAACTAACTAAGAAAAAACCACCGCAGCCCTTGTTACAAATTTCTAAGTTTTATAAAAAAAAAAATATGGAAAAGCATGTCCCTCACTCTCTCACGCTCCATTCCCGTTCCTTTTTCTTTACGGTTGAAAACCCTAGTGCGTTAGGTTTCCTCCACGCACGCCACTAACGCCCTGCACCTTTCATCTCCTTCATCAAGAGCGGCCAAGACATCTTCCGTCCCTTGATCCTATCCGCGCTCCATCCTTCTTCAGTTCCGTCGCCAACACATTGAGGGGTGTTGCGACTGTGGGCTCCAAACATGACAGAGACGATGTGTTGAGCCATGTCGTAGTGGGGGTATGCCTTAGATGTAGAAGTTTTGTGTCGTAAAGAAGAGGTGCACTGCTGATTTCATTGAGATGAAGCCAATAAACCGCAAAACCTCCTTCGCTTGTCGCAGCAACAGTAAAGAGAGCAAAGGGTCTTGAAGTAAAGTATGTAAGTGATGAACAATGCGGAGAAGGTAGTTGTTTGTCATAAGATAAGCGGAAGATTATGATTTGCCATTATGTTATTCCTAAGACTGCATAAATCTGAGTTTAAATTTTTTTCCCATCGATTCAGTGAGCAACCAAACGAAAATGGAGTTCCTATGGTTGGTGTGAAATCATGGCCCTTGGAATGTCTAGTTGGCAGCTTACATGTTATTGGTCCAAAACGTTTTGCCACGGGAAAGAAACCAAGTCAGGTGCATTATATATATTTGTGTTTTGCATCCTAATGATTACTAGAGTTTTTTGCCCGTGCGTTGCACGGCGAAGTTTTATGCACTTATAATCAAACAAAAATATTAGTGAGAAAGAAATAAGGATGAAGATTTTAAAAGAACTTAGATTTACCTCAAATATTTGAGGTTTAACACTCATAATTCAATCTTAATTTTAAAGAGAGCAAAATAAATCAACATAAAATGCCAAATAATTAAACTCTATCCTGGGGAAACAACTGATTTCTAAATATTAAATATTAAAATAATTTCTTGTAAATATTCTTGTGTTATGTTTTTTAATGAATATCTTTTAAGAGTAAAAAACTTAATATACTCAATTGTTTTTATTTTCTAATTTTCTGTTACCTAAATTACATGTTTATTATACTAAAAAAATTACATGTTTATTCATGATTTTCAAAACTAATTGTCGAACAAAAGAATTTTTAAGTAAGAAATACAAATAATTTGTTATTTTCCTATTTAAAACACTTGTTTTAGTAGCTTGCACAAAAGTGGTGAGATGAAGGGTCCTGGGTTCGAACACGGAGAGAGATTAATTTACTAACATTCCTAATAACATTTACCTATAAAAAAAACTAACTCAAACAAAAGTCCAGATTGATTGATAAAATAGGGCAAACTGAATCCATAAATGACGGTGGAAAACACAAAATGATGAGGAATGAATTATGCTAGAAAACCCATCACAGAAAAGTGAATGGAATTAATTATTCTAGATTGTTACTTTAATTGATAATAAAAAAATATAAAGCAAAAATAATTGATAAATGATAATTTTTGCAGCTAAAACTAAGGTCAATAGTTCTGCACAACATATATAAGATGAAATTCTTCAAATTTACCCCAAATAGCATCCCTTTAATGCCTCCTCTTTTTGCAGTGACTCTTGTGCAATAATTTCAGTTAATAACAATACTAATTCTAACCAAAAACCTTGAAAAATAACAAAGCCCTGCCCAAATCAAAATAATTGCAAAATGGATTACCGGTTAAAACTAGAGAACAAAATTGAAACATGATAGCTTAAACATTCAAGATCAACAGTGTTGCCCTTTTTATTAAAAAAACAAAACATTAGCAATCTTGCGAATCCAAAGGATGAAACAATGACATTCCAAAGTTGATCTGACATGGATAAATCTACCATCAATAGCTTATAACGCCCACGGTGTAAAAAGATTGAAATAAGTTCATAGAACTTATAAAAGATGGAATTTAATAGTACTATAATTTCAAACATGTACAGCTCAATTTTAATAAATGTATGAGCGTAGCTTCCTAAGTAAAACATCCATTGTAAGTTCTCAATTTTAAAACATATATTACTTCTAAATCTGTAGCTGAACATCATATAATTAGTTATCTAAATATTAAAGAGAAGGGGGAAACTCAAAGAAGGGGAAGAATAACTATTGCTGTCAAAATAAAGGAGTGAGCAATATAGTGCTAGGTCCATTAAATCCGAGGCTTCTAGACATATATAATAAAGTATGAGTTGGCACTTCAAATTTTAAACAAAAAAATAGCAAGAATCTCACAAATTTGGGTAACTCTAAGAGAAATGGACGAAAGATAGAGCAAGACAATTGAGCAGACAGTTATTATATTGATAAGGTTGTTCTTCCTTTAAGCATCTCATTGAAACACTGGAGAATACTATATCTTTTAACTCCACTCAAGAAACATCCTATAAGAGAAGGATTGAAGGAACTTCTACTGAAAAGAAAGCACACCAGGGACAGAAATATTGCTAGTATGGCGTGTTTTAATTTCACTTTGAATCCATGATTTCATTGCCTATTTTGGAAAAAGAAAAGAGTTTTAGCAATACAATTACCAGAAGTAAACAAAATAAAGATTCAATTCCTAGTTTAATTAGGTGAAAGTGCAATAGTAGTGTCATCAGGAATCACTCACTCTAATACAATTTCCAGAACTAAACAACATCAAGATACAATTCCTAATTGTATTCAAATCGACAACTATAAGTAGTTGAAACTGTCATCCAATGGTTTAGCAGACTCTTTGCCAACATCTTTTTATCAGACGCCACTGACATGTTCCAAAACTGTCAAACCCAAGCGAGTAAAACAACATGATTGGAGTCTGCAATCAGGTAGCGTAGTTTATCAGCCATGTCAATAAAATAAATGTACCAAGTTTTGAAAGGATTAACCATACCCCTAATCCTGTAAAGCTAACAAACAATATGTAAAAGCAATTCCAAACAATTTTAGCCTCAAAAGCTTGCAAACAAACAATGATGCAATACAGTTCTGAAGAAATAAAAGAAATTCCTAACAAAATCAGCCTCAAAGCTTGCAAACAATTTGGAAAAGCAATTATTATCTCTACCTAAGTATATAAGAATAAATGAGCTAGAATAAAAGGTTGACAAAGCTTAAATTTGAATCTGTCAAACAACCATGAGAGGCTTAATAAGCAAACATGAATCAACTTCCACATACCACCTATATGCTAGAAACTTGATAATAGGCATTAATATCACCTTTCTTTGTTTTACAGGACAAAAATAGGCTACATAAATTATTTGATAGTATCCTAAGCACCTTAAGTACTTCTTGCTTTTCCAAATTGAAGGCACATTGGATTTGGTTTGAGGTAAGCATTCTGTAACAATTACCTAAAATAAAGAAAGTATGACAATATGATAAGTCATTTTCCAGTTTTAAACAAAAAATAAAATTGACATTAATAAGAACCTTAAGTACTTCCTGCTGATTCCTTTCAACATTTCCTCCCTTGGATACTTTCTCTTCTTTAGCAAAGTTTTTCTAGATCTGCAAAACAGTTAAATATTACAATAGTTAACATAGAAAGAAAAGTGGTAATTTCAAACATTATTGGGCGGTGTCAGAAAGACCTCTTCCACCATTTACTAATAATATATTAGAATAATATAATTCATTCCAATTTGACATAGAATTTACATGAAAATTGGCAGGTTTGTTAATGGAAGGTTTCTCCATATAAGCAATGATATCACAATTTAGGCGTTGTAAAAATTTGTAAAAATTTCTTAGTAAAAAGATTATCCTCTATGAGACACAACATATCTACTTTTACTCGCAACCTCACCATCTTGTTTCCTATCGCCTGAAAATCATTCCTGCTCCTAACATTGTTCTCACGAAAGTATACTTTAAAATGTGGCTCCAGATGAAATCCACCAGAGTTTCTGAAAAGCAATCCAAACCCATTAAACATGAGAAACTCAAATAAAATAAGTAGTGTAAGAGAACATCAGTTTTAAAATAATATGCTCTACTAAGTATCTTCTTTAAAAAGAATGTTCAAAAGAAAATATATAAAGATTTGAAATGGAGGTTTGAAATGTCGCTAACACATGTTATGGAGCACCATATTCATCTGGTTAAAAGCAAGAGTGAAAGAGAACATCTGAATCTAATGATAATTGAAAAAAACAACTGCAACAGATTAACCTTGAACAGGACAATCCTTCTCCACCTCCTACAATAGACCCTGTAGAGGCTCCTCAATAAGATGGTTCTGGAAAAAGGAAAAGGGACCAGATTCAGTTATAGGAAAAAGAAATAATCAACTATGCCAGAATCATAATCAGCTATGGAGAAGATACCTGAGAGGTCAACGCCTTGGAGGGTGAAGGGTATTCGAAGTCTCTTTGGAAAGATCAATGGTTGAGACACCATAACTTTCACAGCCATGGAAAACGACGGGAAGGATCTGATTGAGTCTTGAATAGCCAAGAAGCTCCTTATATAGATGAAACGAAATGGGATGTTATATAGGGGGAGAAGGGGGAGGGGACGCTTGAGAAGGGGGTCAATTTGAATTTAGAATCACAACTGTGATTTACGGCTTCCATGCAACCCATTTGAAATTATCAATTATGGTTCATTTTTGAATAAAGGGATTTCATGCTTCGAAGTAAATCAGCAGGTTAATGAAGATCAGTGGGAAAAGTTTAACATGATTGGGCAAATTGAATCACGTGAGATTAGAATTGTGGGGGAAAAACTGATATTTACGATTGGGCATAAAGGGTGGCACCGTGAGTCAATTCCAAGGAGTGTAGATTGGAAATAGGGAATTAATAAATGAAACGGTTTATTGATACACATTGAATTGAATGAATCAGAAAATTTTAAAAAGAATAAATGTGAACCAACGTTTTAAAAAGGAGACAAATGATACAGGTTGTCCAATGGTAAGGTTTCATGCAAAATCTGACTGGAATATGATAATTAAGGAGAATATGACACATCATCAGGGAATGGAGGGAAGTAAGGACAATGAGCCACATTGGAATTCCACTCACTGTAAGATTGCACCACAGAAGAGAATGTGTGAGGAGCCGACACATCAGCAAATGGGTCTTATAATCCTTGCTGTTTTAATATATATATTGATTGATATTGATATTGAATTGATATTGATGATATTGATATTGATATTGATATTGATATTGATATTGATATTGATTGATATTGATATTGATTGATATGGCCATGATGCTTTTTCATGGTGTATTGCTCTTGATCATGAACCGAAAGTGAAATCTATGTCTGATTATGTTTAGCTTTAGATGATACAAAGAAAGATGCAAATGACTTGAATTAGATTTGGGTCATCCAAGGATTTGCTAGCTACTAGCTCATCCGAGTATCTTGGAGATGTCGGGAGCAATCGTTTTAACTCCTCATACTTGTGAGTGGTTTTCAATTACTGTGGCATAATTTTATTTCTCTATAACTGTTAATTTAAATTATTTTGATATATTACCTATTCATTTGAAAATTGGGGAAACATGCTTTTAAAGTTCTTGAATTCTTTCAAAGCGAGTTTTATTAAGTCGATTTTGAGAATGCTTTATGAAGTTATATGAACTGAGAATTTACATTGATTTGATTTTGGAATAATGTGAAATTAAGAATGCTATTTGAATAGCATTGATGAGTATTGGAAAGTGGATTTTGAGATTGTTGATGAGACTTGTGTTGGTTTGAGAAAATGGTTTTGGGGGATCCTTGATAGAACCCCGTAGCCGTTAACGGAGGTAACGGCCTAGGTGCACCTAGCTAGATTGATTCCGGGAAGAGAGGGCTATCCGTTAGATGGAGCCGCCAGTGCACGGAGAGGGCTATCAACGAGATGTAGCTTCCCCCGATGAGATACGATACGATATATGATGTGAGAGAGGAAAGGGCTATCCGTTAGATGGAGCCGCCCCTATCGGAGAGGCCATCCCTTAGGAGGAGAGGGCTATCAACGAGATGGAGCCGCCTCACGGTTCTACATGTGTGACCCTATTAAATTATATTTCTGGTTTTGAAATGCTTTCATATGATTGACATGATTTTTATTCAGTTTCATTGAAATGGTTATTTATAAACTTGACAGTTTGATCATCTCTTATTTAAAATGATTCTTATTAACTTTGTTAATATTATATATATTTCACACTCTGAACTGACAGTGAAAAACTCGTGCTTCATATGTTTCCCCTTCCTGTTCATGGTGGTTGTTAAATCCTCACTAAGTCTTTGTGACTTACCCCATTCCTTATTTCCATCCACAGGAAACTGAGTAGCAGATTGTTGTCAGATTCAGGTTGTTCGGCTTATTTCATTTGTAGGCCTCATTGGAAGGTTGTCATTTAATTGTGTCTGTTGTCGGTCTTTGTCATTCTACAGCTATAGGGGAGTCTTTGAGGGGATTCAGTCTAACTTGTTATTTATTGTTTAAATTTAAGATTTAGCACATTAGTGCTGGATTTGGAATTTATGTATTCTTGGACTTTTAGTTATGATAAATCTCAATTGTTAGATTTTATTATTTTGGAGATATTGATATTACAGGAAAGATTCTTTTGGATTTATATAAATTACAAAAAAACATGTATAATTTTGGAAAATTGTTTCGGGAAATGGTTTGGGTTAAATAGGCTTGTTAGGCTAAGGTGATAGTATGTGCGCCGGTTACGACTTAAGATTTTGGGTTGTGACATTCTCATACTTAGGTTGAGATTCTAAGTAAAAATACACTGGGTAGATTAGGAAGTGAACTATGAACTGATGTGCTCATGAGTGTCTGTAATTCCTGAATCTTGAGATAATGGATCTCCTTTCTTTGGGTGCAAACCCTCCAGACGTAGGTGAAAGTTTTTCACTGAACTGGGTTAGCAATTCTTGTGTTTTGTTGTTTCTGGTTTAAGTTCTGTTTTTACTGTTAAGCGTTTGTCGAACCTATTGTTCTAGCATCGTGCAGGACATTCGTACTACGGGGAACCTGAATTACAATTGGCATCAGAGCAGGCACCCTGTTCTGATTGGGTGAGCTCCAGGGAGTTTTATTCAAGTTCTCATGGATAACAAGGAGGGAGGATCAGTCAATAGGCCACCTATTCTGGATGGTACTTACTATGACTGCTGGAAGGTTCGCATGACAGCCTTTCTCAAGTCAATTAACAACAAGACTTGGAAAGCTATTGTCAAGGGTTGGAAGCACCCCACTAAGGCTGAGGTTGAAGGCACCTCTACTACTGTTGTGGAGAACCCTGAAGAGGAATGGACCAGTGTTGAAGATGAAGCTGCTCTTGGAAACTCAAAGGCTCTAAATGCTATCTTTAATGGAGTTGACAAGAATATGTTTAGGTTGATCAATAAGTGTATTGTGGCAAAGGATGCTTAGGAAATTCTGAAGACTGCACATGAAGGAACTACTCGAATAAGGATGTCAAGACTTCAGATGCTCATTACTCAATTTGAAAATTTGATGATGACTGAAGAAGAGACTATCTCAGAATTCCACTTGCGTGTCCGTGACTTGTCTAATGCTTCATTTGCTTTGGGAGAACCTATGTCAGATGAGAAGCTTGTAAGGAAGATCTTGAGATCACTTCCTCAGAAATTTGCTATGAAAGTCACTGCGATTGACGAGGCTCAAGACATTGAGAACATGAAGGTTGATGAACTTATTGGCTCTTTGCAGACATTTGAGTTGAAACTGAGTGGGAAGTCTGAAAAGAAGAATAAGAGTATTGATTTTGTGTCAAACACTGATGAAGGTGATGATGAAGACTGTGAGGGTGAAAATCTTTCTGAGGCTCTGGCTATGCTAGCAAAAAAATTCAACAGAGCATTGAGAAAGATTGACAAAAGAATGTCCAGGACATGAAGTTAGACAACAAACCCAAGTTTTCTAATTCACAGAGGAAGACCAAAGAAGAAGAAAGATCTGGTCAGAATAAAGGAGTGCAGTGTCATGAATGTGAAGGATATGGCCATATCAGGTCTGAATGTGCCACCTATCTAAAGAAGCAGAAGAAATGTATGATGGTAACTTGGTCAGATGAAGACACTGAAAATGAGGAGGAGATATCTGCAAACAAAGTCAATGCTTTCTCTGAAACCATCTATGAGTCTGATACAAGTGATGAAGACATTACAGATGAGGAACTGGCTGAGACTTACAAGTTGCTACATATCAAGTGGGAAGAAGCATGTAAACTCGTGAGAGAAAAGCAAAGTGAGAAAGAACAACTTGTCTCTCAGAATGAAAGGCTGAAAGAGCTCAGCACAAAGCTGAAGGAAGATCTAGAGAAATGGAAAAGTAAGTTTAATAATGCTGATGTTATGGAAAAGGCTAATCTAATGTTGATTAATGCAGGACTTCAAGAGGAAGTGGCAACTCTGACAAGGAAGCTTGAAGCAACTCACAAATCTGTTAGAATGCTGAACAATGGTTCTGATATGCTTGATGAAATTCTGAAAGAAACCAGCAAGCAAGGAGGGAGTTTGAAGGGAATTGGCTTTGACTACAGGACATCTAACAAAGAAGATCAGAAAGGATCAAAGAAATTTGTGTCTGCTATAAAACAAACTGAATTCAAGAAGCCTAGGAATTATCAGTTGTCAGACCCATTGCCTCGACATGTGCCTCAGCATGTGAACCCTCAGCTTAAGTTTGGCAAAACTGTGCCTTGGAAGTGTCACTCCTGTGGTAGGAATGGTCATATAAAGCCCTACTGCTTCAAGTTATATGGCTATCCTCAGATACACAATAATATCAAGTCTACGAAGCCTATTCAGATGAGGCAGCAATGGAAGCCCAAGGGTGAAATCAAATGTCAGGTAGCCTGCACATCTTTCAGAGCATCATCAAAGGAAGACTGGTATTTTGATAGTGGCTGCTCAAAGCACATGACAGAGAACAAGAGTTTTTTACAAGTCATCAGAAGTCACTCAACCAACTATGTTACCTTTGGAGATGGAGCTAAAGAAAAGATCAAGGGAGTAGGAAAGCTTATTAGCACAGAATCTCCTAACTTGAATAATGTGTTACTTGTCAATGGTTTGACTGCAAATCTGATCAGCATAAGCCAACTGTGTGACCAAGGGTATGATGTGAAGTTCAATAAGATAGAATGTGTTGTGACCACTGATGAGGACAAAATTGTGATGAGAGGAATCGGATCAAAAGACAATTGTTATATATGGACATCAGAAGAAAAAGCTCATGTTTCTAGATGTTTGTTAACCAAAGAAGATGAGGTGAATGTATGGCATCAAAGACTAGGACATCTCAACTACAAGAGCATACAAAAGGTTATTGCTGATGAAGCAATAAGAGGATTGCCCAGTTTGAGCTTGGGTGAAGGAAAACTATGTGGAGAATGTCAGATTGGTAAGCAAACGAAAGTGCCACACAAGATGCTCCAGCATCAGACCACGACAAAGGTTCTGAAATTGCTTCACATGGATCTCATGGGTCCCATGCAGGTTGAAAGCTTGGGAGGAAAAAGGTACGTGTTTGTCTGTGTAGATGACTTTTCAAGGTATACATGGGTTGAATTTATGAGAGAAAAATCAGAGACTTTTGAAATATTCAAGAACCTATGTTTGAGACTTCAGAATGAGAAGGACTGCGTGATTGTGAGAATCATAAGTGATCATGGAAGGGAGTTTGAGAATTCAAAATTCTTGGAGTTATGTGGAACAGAAGGTATTAGCCATGAGTTTTCTGCCCCCATCACTCCACAGCAGAATGGAATTGTTGAAAGAAAAAATAGAACTCTCCAGGAATCAGCTAGAGTAATGTTACATGCTAAGAAGATTCCACACCAGTTCTAGGCTGAAGCTATGAGTACTGCCTGTTACATACACAACAGAGTCACCATCAGGGCAGGGACATCCTCTACACAGTATGAGCTATTGAAAGGTAGAAAGCCTTCTGTAAAATACTTTCATATATTTGGAAGTAAATGCTATATCCTTGCAGATCGTGATCCTAGGAGGAAGCTTGATCCAAGAAGTGATGAAGAGATTTTCATGGGGTATTCTATGAACAGCAAGCTTACAGAGTTTTTAATTCTCGCACAAGGACCATGATGGAATCTGTGAATGTGACTGTGGATGATGAACCAAGCATGAAGGAAGAAGCATTTTTGAATGAAGATGATGATGGTGCTGATGTTCCAGCCAATTCTCCAGCAACCGCCTTCGACAATGATTCAGAGACAAGTGCTGATGAAAAGGAAGACAAAGACATCCCATCAAACAAAGCTCCATCAATCAGGGTTTAGAAGAATCATCCTCAAGAAAACATTATTGGTAATCTTCAAGAAGGGGTGACTACCAGATCCAGAAGTATGATTGCTCACAGTTGTTTCATCTCTAAGATAGAACCCAAGAATGTCAATGAAGCTCTCACTGATGAATATTGGATAAATGTTATGCAAGAGGAGCTAGAGCAGTTCAGGAGAAATGAAGTGTGAGAGTTAGTGCCTAGACCTGAAGATGTTAACATCATAGGCACCAAGTGGATCTTCAAGAACAAATCAGATGAAACTGGAACAGTCACAAGGAATAAAGCAAGGCTAGTTGCTCAAGGATATACTCAGATAGAAGGGGTTGATTTTGATGAGACTTTTGCTCCAGTAGCTAGACTGGAATCTATAAGACTCTTGTTAGGTGTTGCTTGTCTCTTGAAGTTCAGACTTTATCAGATGGATGTGAAGAGTGCTTTTCTGAATGGTTATTTGAGTGAAGAAGTTTATGTTGAACAACCTAAAGGATTTACAGATCCACATCATCCAGATCATGTGTACAAGTTGAGGAAAGCCTTGTATGGCTTGAAGCAAGCACCTAGGGCTTGGTATGAAAGGTTAACTGAATTCCTTGTAAGCAATGGTTACAGTAAGGGTCGAATCGATAAAACTCTGTTTGTGAAGAATGACAAAGGCAAGCTCATGATAGCATAGATTTATGTGGATGACATTGTTTTTGGAGGAATGTCGAACTCAATGGTGGAGCATTTCGTCCGATAAATGAAATCTGAATTTGAGATGAGCTTAGTTGGTGAATTGAATTATTTTCTAGGGCTACAAGTCAAGCAAATGGAGGATTCTATGTTCATATCACAGAGTAAGTGTGCTTAAGACTTAGTCAAGAAGTTTGGCCTTGAAAAGGCTGGTCATAAGAGAACTCCTGCTGCTACACACATCAAACTGTCCAAGGATGAGCAAGGAGAAGATGTTGATCAAAGTCTCTATAGAAGTATGATTGGAAGCCTGTTATACCTTACTGCTAGCAGACCAGACATCACCTTTGTTGTTGGTGTATGTGCAAGATATCAAGCAGCTCCTAAGGCTAGTCATCTGCTACAGGTCAAGAGAATTATCAAGTACATCAATGGCATAAGTGACTATGGTATTCTCTATACTCATGATACAAATTCTTCTTTAGTTAGATTCTGTGATGCAGATTGGGCAGGTAGTGCAGATGATAGAAAGAGCACATCTGGTGGATGCTTCTTCTTGAGGAATAATTTGATTTCGTGGTTTAGCAAGAAGCAGAATTGTGTCTCATTGTCTACAGCTGAAGCAGAGTATATTGCAGCAGGAAGTAGTTGTACTCAACTCATGTGGATGAAGCAAATGCTGAAAGAGTATGATGTTGAACAGGATATCATGACATTGTACTACGACAATCTCAGTACAATCAATATTTCCAAGAATCTCATACAGCATAGCAGAACCAAGCATATTGATATTAGACATCATTTTATTAGAGATTTGGTGGAAGATAAAATTGTCAATTTGGAGCATGTTGCAACTGACAAGCAGTTGGCTGATATTTTCACAAAACCCCTTGATGCAATTACTTTTGAGAAATTGAAAGGAAATCTAGGGATTTTTCTTTTTGATGCATAGCAATTAGCGTGCCCTTCTGTGTCAACGGCTAGTTTATTTTTTGTCATCATTAACTGTCGTTGTGACATCAGCAGAAAGAATGTTGATTTATGGTTTACTTGCCCTATAACTACTTCCAACGGGCAAATTGTGTTCACTCAACCGCTTGTTCATCTACTTTCATCAAGACTCATTATTTCTCATTTTCAATTCTTCTTCATTGTTCTGTGCTCTATTTGCGTGTGCTCTCATTTCATCATGTCTCAAAGTTCAGGAAAGAATGACTCTGTCAAGGAAAAGATTGAAAGAATTGCTAAAGGAGTGAAATGTATGGGTTTGAAGAGTGGTTCTTCCCAACCATCTACTGTGTCAAAGAAGGCTCCTAGGAAGACGAAGACAAGATACCCAGCAAGAAAGACATACATGTCCAAGGTTCAGAACAAATAACCCACCAGTGTTCCTCTCTGTGAGGATGTTACTGATGAAGAGGAAATCGATGCTGAAGACTCTCCTGTGAAATCGCCTCCTGATGTTGTGCCTGATGTTGAGACATCTGGGTCTAAGGAAGTTTCTGCCAAAGAAAATCCTAGAAAGGATTCCACTTCTCATGAAGATTCAGGCGATGCTACTCAGCCTGCTATCTCTGTATCATCCTCTTCAAAGGATGTTGATCCAAAGAATGGCAATTCTGAGGATACCAATTCTGCAGAGCCAACCCAGGCTTCAGCCCCTGTTCAGGACATCTTTGATGATGATTCTGATGATGAGCCCCTGGTTAAGTCCATTCCTGATAGCGTTGCTGCCATAATGAAAAGAAAAAGAAGGGTTTCTAGCCTAGAAATCACTCCTACTCCACCAAAGAGATCCAAGTCATCTCCTATAACCTACAAATCTAGACAAGCAAGTGTGAAGGATAAGGGAAAGCAAAAGGCTGTCAAGACTCCAAGTGAGAAGAAGAAAAGGAAGATTCCAGTTGATGTTGGAGAATCTGAGTCAGATGCCGAAGCCGATGTCCAGGACATTCGACCCTCTGAGAAAAAGAAGTTTTCTGGTAAGCGTATTCCTCAAAATGTTCCTGCTGCTCCTATTGATAGAGTGTCTTTTCACTTGGAAGAGAATGTTCAGAAGTGGAAGTTTGTTTGTAAGAGAAGAATGGCCAAGGAAAGGGAAGTTGGCCCTGATGTTCTTGAATGCAGAGATGTTATTGCACTTATTGAAAAAACAGGTATGATGAAGACTATCCAGAATGTTGGAAGGTGCTATGAGAAGCTTGTGAGAGAGTTCTTGGTGAATCTCTCTGTGGATGTTGGACTTCCTGAGAGTAATGAATTCAGGAAGGTTTTTGTGAGGGCTGAATGTGTTGTGTTCTCACCTACGGTGATAAATCAAGCACTTGGAAGAAGTGCTATTGAATTTGATGATGAGGAAGTCTCCATGGATGATGTTGCCAAGGAATTTACTGCTGGTTATGTGAAGAAGTGGCCCAGCAAGAAGTTGTTGTCCACTGGGAATCTTACTGTGAAGTATGCAATTCTTAACAGGATTGGTGCTGTGAATTGAGTTCCTACACAACATACCTCTGGTGTTTCTGCATCTCTTGCCAAATTGATCTATAGGATTGGAAAGTTTATTGCTTTTGATTTTGGAACTTTTGTGTTTGAGCAGACATTGAAGCATGTTGATACTTGTGCTGTGAAGCTGCCTGTTTCATTTCCTTCACTTCTCACTGAGATCATTCTCAAGCAGCATCCTCAGATTCTCAGGGCTGATGAAGTGGTTGTGTCTCGTGGAGTTCCAATCACCTTGGATCAACGTTTGTTTATGGAGCCTCATGTCCTAGACATTGCCATGCCAACCAGTAGGACATCTGCCCCTCCTGTGACTGAATCTAGCACTCAGGCCATAATTGCTGCATTACAGGAAGTCTCCAAGGCTTTGCAGGAGACAATCAGGGTGATCACTGCCAGGAAGCTCAAGGTTGATGCTTTGCTACTCAAGCTTCAGGAAGAAGAACGTCAAGGTGGTGAGCAAAGTGCTGCTGCTACAGCTGCTCAGGATGAGAGTCATGAAAAGGAGGAAGGATCTGAAGAGAGTGCAGAGGAAAGTGCAGAAGAGTCTGGAGAGGAGTCCAGTTCTGAAGACTAGTTTGATATGTTCTTTTGCTATTTTCTTTTGTTTTTGGATGTCTTTGTGCACCCTTTGCAAATTTGTGCTAAAAAAGGGGAGTAATTTGAAGTTTGAAGATTCTGTCTGCTATGGTATGTAATATTTTGTGCTACTGCTGTGAAGACCTATGTTACTATTGTGAAGTTGCTTCTGTGCAGACTATGCGTGTTTTGCTAATGTTAGCTTTGGTCTGGTTTAATTTGAAGACAAGTTCAAGACAATGGCTATGATTGTTTCAAGTTGCATCTTCTGGTTTTATGTGGCTAGCTTAGTTTTATGTGCAAGTATCTTCGGATAGTGTTTTCTGGATTTTGAAGTTCAAACTGATCAACTGTGAAGTCATCATATGCTAAGGACTTCTGTTTATGTGTTTTTGGTGCTAGGTGTTTTGTTCCAACTATGCATTTTGAAGTATGATAGTTGTTGGTGTGGATGCATCATTTGAGGGGGAGCTCTCACTAAGGGGGAGAATTGTTTCTCTAATTCTCTATTTTTATCCTCTCTGGTTTTTGTGTTGTTTTAAACAAAATTTGACAAAGGGGGAGATTGTTGGTACATGTTGTCTTGCATTTTGTCAAAACAACCGATTGTCGAGGCAGATGCCGTGGCATCTGAATTCGTGTAGCTAGGGCATCAGTACTTAGCTTGAGTTCTAATGTGGGCCCTCTGAAGATTCATTGAAGATATGTTTTTGAGTTACTTGAGGAGCAAGTAACTATTCCAGAAGGGTTTTATGTTGTGGGTTGTTATTTGTTGAAACAATCTTTGATAAAAGATTGGTTTCTATCTTTTCTTGTGCAATACGTAAACAAGATCTTTCAAGATTGTGTTTTGATTTGCTATTGCTGCAATTTGTTACTTCAGCCCATGCTAACCCTAGAGCCCATGCTATCGCTGCTGAAGTCTATAAAAGGATGAAGACCTAAAACTTGAAGATCACCGAAGCTAAAAGAGAGAGATCAAGTGTTTTAGGATTTGTGCTTGTGCTTTGTCCTTTGTTAGTTGTGAATACTCTTTGTTCACTGATTCTATAAAGCAAAGAAGGGTTATGTGTGTTTGATTACATTCAATCTCTGATTGTTCGTTGTATTCACCAATCACTGTGGCAGTGATTGAGAGAAAGTGAGAGGGGGTTCTCATACTTAGGTTGAGATTCTAAGTAGAAATACACTGGGTAGATTAGGAAGTGAACTATGAACTGATGTGTTCATGAGTGTCTGTAATTCCTGAATCTTGAGATAGTGGATTTCCTTTCTTTGGGTGCAAACCCTCCAGACGTAGGTGAAAGTTTTCCACAGAACTGGGTTAACAATTCTTGTGTTTTGTTGTTTCTGGTTTAAGTTCTGTTTTTACTGTTAAGCGTTTGTCGAACCTATTGTTCTAGCATCGTGCAGGACATTCGTACTACGGGGAACCTGAATTACACAATCTATTTATGAATTAATATAAACTATTTAAATCACCAATTAACCAATTGAAGCATTAAACATAGAGAGAAACCTCAAATAATGAAAATCCATACTTATAATTGCATAACAAGTATATTGAATAAGAGACAAATCAAGTTCTATCATCCCAAATACTAAAAGAGAGTCAGAAGATGAAGGTGGTAAAGAAGAAAGTGGAACCCAAGATAGAACGGAGCCATGGACGTCCGGAGAAGCTGTCACCTTCCTCCATGGCCCTGACACCGGCCCTCAAGGGCCTAGCCTTCCTCTCCACCAAGCAAGTGCCTCCAAAAGTCTCCCAAGAGTTCATTAGGTTTTGAAGAAAGAAAAGATGAAAAGGATCCCAAAAAATAGGTCAAAAACGGAAGTTATAGAGATTTTCGTGTTCTGTGCGTTTTTTTTGTCCTATTTGCTGCATAAAATAATCTGGCGTAGTCACGCGCACCGTAAAACGGTGCACCCTCACGAATAAGTCCACAAGAGATTTCTACTATTGAAAAGGATACTGGATTCAAGCTCAGAGTTTTGGCCCAAAACTATCCAAATACCCCAGGTTTTCTTTTATGATTTTCATCATCATTGCGCTTTGTACCATATTATAGATCTCATGATCTCAAGATCAATTTTTACGTGACCACATTGTTTATTGTTATAGGGTTCGTTTGCTTAACAACTTAATTAAACGCTTATGGCGATAAACGCTTATGGCGCTTATTCATAAGCGAATTTAAGAATCTTATTGAAATGAGCTGAAAATAGTGTTATTGGTAAGCATGAACTCTCATTCATTAGCTAATCTGAACAACTTATGAAAATAAACTCAAAACAATTTATAAGTCATAAGCTATTTAAAACACTTGCATAAGCAGTTATGTTATAAGGTTGGCTCAAATAGCAAAATATAGAGTGAGCACTCACAGAAAGATATAGAGTCATTCATTTTTGACCCCTACATAGAAAATAGCAAAATAGTCTGAAATATTAAACACTCAATTTAGTTCTTGAAAGATGAAAATCATGATCAATATATTGAAATTTGGGTTCATCTTTCATGGACTATTTTTCCTATTCCTTTAGATGGGGACGGAGGTGGCCGACTCTATATCTTTTAGGGACTAAAGTGATTATTCACTCTACAATCAATCAAAATCTCAATATATATTAAAGAAATAAAGCTAATGCAGAAATTATTTTCTATCTTCTTGAGCTTTTAAGTGGGGTTAAGGCTATCCGCTATTGTGATTTCTGAAACTTGAAAGCTGAAACTAGTTTGTTCTGCAGGTTTAGCTGTCAAGATTTCTGGCAAGTCGATGACAGAACAATTGTATTTGTTGCTGATCCTACATTTGGTAAAGGATGGACTACACTTTTCTTTGTTATTCCTTGTGGCTTATTTCTTGCTACATCTACCAATTGAGGTAATAACATGTTAAGGGTTTTGTTGACCAGGAAACATATTGAATTTCAATGTTGGTGCTTCAGTTGATTTGGACATCCCACGTAGTTTCTGGAGTCGTTTGGCTGGGAAGTATGGGAACATTTTCTATTGAAGAGAGAAGGTAAACTCTGCTTTCCAATGTAGGTATTTTTTGCCAGCTTAGTTCATGATTTGGTAATGGCTTAACACCAATCAAACAGGGGGAAGATGCATGTGTTGAAGCTGCAGTTATGGCAATTTCTAGTTGTTGGAGAGAACCCGTTGGGCCTAATAATTGCTCTGAGGTGAATTGATTTTGTTGATTACTATTATTCTGTCATGTGGCAGCCCTTATTATCACTTTTGGGTGTATTGAAATAAAAGTATTGAGGATAGTATATTGCAAGTTTTAATTACATTATGTTGAGTGTAATGATCATATGTACATTATTAATACACATGGAGTCACGCAATGCACTTTTGTTGCATGCATAGGAGAGGTAAGATATTGCAAATCAACATTATTAGTACTACAGTCCATTTTGTCATGGTGAATGTTGGGAATCTGGTAAATATTACCACATTTGAGGGAGAAGGTATTCTTGGAAGAGAGAAGTGACTTGAAAAGGCTTAAAAGTGGATCCAAAGATGATATTAGTTCAGATTGTGTATTGATTTTTAAGTCTGCTGCTGAACACTTTATGAGTATATTCATCTTAAATATTAGTTCAGCTGGGGGAGCACTTGAGAAGAGTCATTTGATTATTGTTTCGTTAAACAATTTTTAGTTTTTAAAAATAAAAAAGAAAAAAATCGTTTTATAAACATTCTTAAAAACAGTTCTTATTTTCTATTTTTGAGATTGAATCTCAAAGAATCTCTCTCCCTGAAAGCTAACGCCAACAGATCTTGCAAGGACCTCCACGTACTACCTCCTTGCAATCTAACGCACAAGCAACTTCCCTGTAACCCAACTCCCACGCATGTCGTAAGCCATGCTTGACTGCTAGAAGCTCCGCAACACGGCATTGTCTTGCACTAAGCTACCTAAAATTCGAGAATCCCCCTCTATGGTTATATCCTATTTGAAAAGAAAGAATAGAACAAAGTAGAATATTAATTATTTGAATCATTAGTACTAATCTTGGAATATTTCTAATAATTAAGTTAGGAGGGCTCAATTTACTCCAGGAGTAAGTTAATAAACAGTAAAGCTATATGGCACGACTAATGGCATGCACGAAATGCTCACCGTTTTGTACTGGCGACGAAGCTTCTTATTGTGCTTTATATCATTTTCCATATATCAATTCCTATTGTTATTATTTTTTTTTAGAAAGCAAAAATATGTATTAGATAACAGCTTTGGGAACAAAGCACAAGAAAGTACAAAGGGAAATAAGGAGATAAGAACAGAAAAAAAAACTAATCACCTAGCCTTAAAGATCAACCCACAAACCAAATCTAAGCAAAAAAAACTAATCACCTAGCCTTAAAAAATTCACCTTTCCCTCATTCATGAATAGATCTTTTTTCCCATCCACTCATTGATGGGAAAAAAGAGCTATTCATCAACCATTCCTAACAATTTCATACACACAAAACAAATCTAATCATAAAATACATAGTATGCGTTCTTAAAGCTTGTATGGCATGGCCACCAAATTCTTCTAAGTCCACTCCCTGCAAATGAAGAGAAGCAGGGTAAGAAGCATTTACGGAGAACTGGAAAAAGTCAAGAAGATAAATCACACCGAATGGAAATTCGTTATAGCAAATGAACTAAAGGACCAATTTTATCTCCCTATACTTCGTTCTCCAAACATAAGCACATTTATTCTAAATCTTATTTTTCATCCCTGTGAATGCTCCTTCCTGGAAGAAGCATCTCAATTTATCCACAGTGATATATAGTCTATAAAATGACCCATTCGTAGTGTCAAGCCTTCCCTTCCTCTACTGCTGGTCCGAAAATGCCCGTTCGCTTGTCGTTGGGGATCAAAATCTTACTTGCAAAGTACAAGAGGCAACAAACAGACAAAAATAATTGTGCACCAGTTTGGACTAGTGCAAATAAGGTTCTGGCAGCAAACACACAAAAAATTAAAACACTTCTCCTGGATCATAATTTATATACCTGGGGAAAGCAAATATGGTTGTGGTGGTGTTGACTAGTGCATGATTGAGAAGCCAGGGACCTCAAACATATTTAAGCCATAGATTTTTTTTTGATAAGCTGGATAAAATATATTGAATGAAGTACAAGGGGTACTTCAACTCAATACAAGTAAGAACCAAGAGAAAGAAAAAAAATAAAAATAAATGTATCAACTTTACAATAGTTAGATCAAGGACCACCAACTAGCTGATAAAACCCACCACCCACCACCTCCTTAGAGAAAAATTATAGGAAAAGTGCCTCATTAAAACCTTACCATAGATATATTAATTATTAAAATATAAAATATCAAAATTACTTTATAATAACATCAATAGTCAATAATAACATGAAAAAAGAATAAAATTGTATATTAACTAGATATAATACACACACATTGCACATGCATTGTACGAATTTATATTTCATAGAGAATATTTTATAAGAAAATTCAAAAAAATATGAAACTTTACTATATTATAAATGTATAAAGAACATGTAAAAAAGTGATTTAGAGGGTTTCAAAATTTATTATTATGTGCCACAACATGACATTTATTACACTGAATAATTACTTATTAGTTAATTATGAGAAAAGGGAAAAAAAAGGAGGAACATTTTTTTAGGGAGATTCATTGCCCTAGCTTATAGAAGGAGTCATTGGTGAGGGCTTGAAAAACTTCCACTCTCAGCACTAAAATTAGAGACTTCAACACTCCCATCACTGGTGTTTTTCCCATTATATCCCATTTTTTCATTCTTCACATTCTTTGCATCCTTAATCTGAAAGATGCGGTACACAGCCCAGTTTGCCATCTGCAGTTTGAGTAATAAAGTTCAGTAATCAAATACTAGTGATGAATACCACAAAAGGAAACAAATTTGATAATGATCATACCTACAAACCGACCAACTATTCTCACGATAATTTAAAAGACATTAGCAAAAATGTTTTATGAACACCCTCTTGAAAACACTTCCTGTTATTGGTTTACTTTTTAAAAAGTAAATACATTTGTCACACTTTTTAAAAAATGTGTTAGGTTTTAAAGAAATAAACCAATCATACAGAGTGTGTTTGAGAGAGCGTTCAAAAGTGTGTGTCGAAAGAAGTTTCCTTACTCTAAATCTCTGCTCAATTTTGATGATAATGAAAATGGCTAGTTTTTTAAACAGGGTAGGCCTAACTTTACCCTAAAATCTCTGCTTATGGGTGATGATTGCTCTATCCTTTATAAGGTTTGTATCTCTAGTCAATGTGGAACCTTAACAGTCGATATGTCAAATTTATATTCTTTAATTACCTTAGATGGGTTAGTTATTAACGCAAGACGAAACTCATGCATCACCCATTTGGTCTTCCTAGCATAATCTCCTTGCACTTCCCAAAAATTAAGGGTGTTTCTCTTCCCAATCACCTCATTGTTTGTAGGGATAGAAACATCTTTCCCTTTTTCTATAACTCTCCACTGGCCATTCCCAACAACTCTCATATCAAGGTTTTGAAGGTCACGACCCATGGTGTTATGGAAGAAGCACTTACGCCCATTAAAAATCTTTCCATCTGATAACACAAAAGAAATTCAAAACATCATTTGGGTTCGATTCCACTTTAAAAAACACAAACATTCATGGGACATGAAATTTATTCTTTTATTTTTGTGACATGACACAATTATTTTCATATTTTGGGTTAATACAAAAGCCATAAAATATTAAGAGTGTGTTTGGTTTATCCATTGGGAAACCTTTCAGTAGGTTTAAATCAATTCTTGATGAAGATATTGATGTTTGAGAGTTATTTTGGAGAACTGATTTTATACGCCAAATCAATTCAGGTAGAAGCTAGAAAGAGTAGTTTATACACTAAACAAAATTAATTAATCTTACAACTGAATTTCACATTACCCAACAAAAAAAATACATTTTCATACATTTATCAAACATAAATCACTTAGATTTCAAATAACTTTTACTACTATCAATTTTATCAAAATATCGATTGTGACAAACTCTAATTTAAAACACACACTAAAGTGCGCATGGAACAGTGAAAGAAATAAAAGACTTTTAAAAAAATTCACCAACCTCCTCCTGGCAGACCCCATGGCTCAGTCTGAAACACATCAAAATTTGGAATGATTTCAACAGGAAGAGGTTGAGAAAAGACCCTCCTCTTCAGGTAGAAATCCACAAGAACTTCATCAATGGGATCAAATCTATACCCAGGTAGCAACCTAATAGCTCCATCCTTGTCCTCGTAAGTCATGATTAGGTCTTCCATCTCAAAGGGGCTTGTATGAACTTTTTGGCTGAATCAATGTCGAAACTTATGTGGTTAGGATACCACTTTATAGCCACAAGACATGCAATGTCATATATTGGTGTCACATTCTCTCTCCCATAAATAGCACTGCCAAATTAGCTTTAACCCGTGGGTCAACTCAATTTACCCCAGCATAATTTTTTTTAGTAGTTAATAAAATACACCATAATTGCATTCACTGCTTTTTTCCTTTAGAATTAAGTTTCTGTTTTTTTAATATTTTTAATAGTTAATAAAATAAAATATAATAAATTAATAACATTGGCTACTAGAAATTGGATTCACAGAAAAAGAATATATAATGAAAATTACCATCATTACTAATTGGATAATAGAGATGTGAGAATGATATTTTAGTATTCACATTTTTATTGTTTACAAATATACAAGCAGTTTAATGATCTTCTTTATTTTATTCCATCTGTATTATTTCCTATTGGCATAAATTCTATATGCATTATTGAATTGATAAGTTTACATATCTTCATAATGAAAAATGATAATAGAAATAATATTTCTGACCTTACAAAAGTAGTAATATAATTGTATTAAAAATAGTAAAACATATTACAAATGGTCAAAATCACATTTATTTTCTTTCCTTTCAAAATAAATTTCTATTTGATTATCTTTCCGCCACGTAATGAAATAACATTAATATAATAACAAAAGAATAAAGTTCATAAATTAAAAACTTATCAGTCATTTTTTTTTTTTTGAATGGAACTTATCGGTCATACTCATTATAATCAGCTTTAGGATTAAAAAATAACAAACACAAAATTTTATAGTCATTATAAATTGTAGAATAGCAATGTTACTATGATATTTTAATTTTAATTTTTAATTTTTATTTCATTCAGTATATAAAATAATTTATTTGATCAGTTTCTTATTTAACAAAAAATATTCTAGTAAAATAGAAATAGAAACATGTAAATAATTCAACAAATATACGATGCACTAGAACCATATCTCAAGCAAAAAGAAAAGTCAAATACAATATTTATTTCACTTATTTGTTATTAATTAAATTTCTCCTTGTGGGTGTTAATTTTTCGTCCCTACCGTCATTAGTTTTTTAACTTTTTTTAATTTAGACTTTTACTAACCACAAGAGTGGCACAAGTGGTGAATGTGCATTTCCTTAAGGGATTTTTTTTTTTAGAAAACTGAATGAATTACTAAAATGTAGGGGTTTAAGCAGGTATGGTCCGATCCGTGAATCCGATTACCGATCCGAACCAGACACATTATGGTGGGTTGGATTGGATCATTGCTTTGGTTCGGATTTTTTTACTCTTTCCGATCACCATCTATTCGGGTATCGAATTTAGGGATTAAAAAATCGATCGATCAAAACCAATCCAATGAATTGATAACTTTTACATTAAGCTCAAACAATTTCAGTCCATTACATTACATATTTATATTTGTATTAGAGATGCAAGTTTTATTTAGATTATATGGAGTATGTCATTATCGAATGTTCCGTTCTTTAAAAATGTCACATTTTTCTATATTATTTATATTTTTTTCACGTTTTTAGAATAATTTTCATGCATATTTTCAAATAATATTTTTTTATTTCAAATCCGACCATCCAAACCAAACCAATTCGATTGAGATCGGGTTGGTTTGGTTCGGATTTAGAAGTAAAAATCATGAAATCCGAACAACCCAAACCGAACATGTTTGATTGGTTCGGACATTTAATCACTATAAATCCGAATCAATCCGGTCCGATTACACCCCTACTAAAATGAAGTGAATACAAACTAAGCAGACGACTTGAGAGTCCAAAAAGCCGACTGCTAAAAATTACAGACTAAATAGAAAGCCAAAAGGCCTAGGCAAGAAAAAGGCTAAAGCTAAACTACCAAAAAACAAAAGAACAATAAGAAGAACAAGGAAAACATAACAAAAAACAAACTACAGTACATAACCAAGGCCAAATCATCCAGCAGAGAAACGAGTAGCATAAATGAAGCTTGGACAGCCAGAAGTAAAGCAAACCACAGTACAAGAACCTTAGGCCACATTCAGAGCAAGGGGGATCAGCTCAGACAAAGGTGCTGAACGATCACAACCTTGTTTAGCAAGGATATCTGCGTCGGTATTAGCTTCCCTGAAAATGTGGAAAATCCCTAGGCAATTCACTTCAGACATGAGGAGATCAATTAAATTTAGATCGTTGAGAAGCTTCCAAGGGCGATTAGATTTGAGACTAACCATGATTCTTATAAAAGCGCAGGGCATTCAGTATGGCTTTAACCTCTGCAACATAGGCCCAGGTTAAGCCAACAGCCAAGGAGAAACGACCAAGGATAGTCCCGTTTGGGTCACAAAAAACTCCACCCGTTCCACTAATCTCGAGAGTTCCCCTTGACGATCCGTCAACATTGAACTTTAAAATACCAACAGGGGGAGGGCACCAGTCCACGATCTGTACCTTAGGTGCCACTGTTTTTAGTCTCGCCTTTTCAAAGTGCGGGGAGAAATCAAGCGTCGAGAAGGGACACTCCTTCCACCAAGCTTTAACCCACCACATAATGCGCATGATGTGAATATCCCAAATGCTTTCAAAAGAGAAATCCTTTTGATTTAAAACAGCGTCATTGCGAGCACGCCAAATGGACAGAAACAGTGCATAGGGTATAATCTCCCACAACAGCGAATCAGTTTTAGATCGGAGAGAGGGCCACTCCACCATGAGTTCATGTAGTGAAGAAGGAATGCAGAATAGAACTCCTTCACGAGCCAGGATGGCAGTCCACAAGCACCAACTTTTATGACAGCGAAGCATAAGATGTATTTCGGATTCCCCCTCCAGCCCACAAATATCGCAAAGGCCCCCATTCTCAATAGTTAGGCCCCTACGCATTAGGCTCATTTTGACAGCAATTTTACTTTCTAGCAATTGCCAAGTGAATAACACTACCTTTGGGGGAACTAGCTTCCGAATTCTTTTAGGGACCTGCCAAGAATCATCCCCAAAAATTCTCAACTCTACAGCAGCACAAAAAGCTTTAACAGTGAACTTACCACTAGGATCACCTGTCCATAATAATGAATCAGGTCTAGTGTAGGGCACTATCATATTTAATATGCTAAGGAGCTGTCGTTGTTGATCTACCTCCTAATCAAATAGCCGGCGATGCAAATTTAAGTCCCACGTCCAGCTGGCATTAGCAAAAGAGCCCACCGATCGTAGGAACGCCTTTTTGTCTTGGGCTAAAACGAAAAGTCGAGGGAAGCTCCGATAAATAGGAGTCAATTCCAGCCAGGGGTCAAGCCAAAGTTGAATGTTGTCTGCATCTCCCACACAGCATAGACAATCCTCTTTGAAGACCTTTGCAATGATAGAATCATCCTTGAGAACTTAGAAGATATCTTGTGTATAGATTGAAAGGTGAGAGATAAGGACTTGTATCTCCGGCAACAGAATCAGCCTTGGATTGTAGGAATATTTTGCACATAACGTCCGTCTCCAAAGAGCGTTTGTCTCCATCCCAAATATCCAAAACCACTTGATCAACATGGCTTTATTCTTCCAGCCAAGGAAACCCAGGCCTAGGCCTCCTAGTTGTTGGTTCTTGCAAATTTGGCTCCATGTTATCCATGAAATACGGCGACCACCCTTCCTTCTCCCCCACAGGAATGCCCTCATCAGTTTTTCCATTTCCCCAATCACCCCCACCGGGGCCATGAACACCGCCATATGATAAATGGGCATGACACTCATCACAGATTTGAGCATAACCAATTTGCCGCTTAGGGACAACCATTTGGAGCTCCATAGACCCAGCTTACTTATCATTTTGTCAATTACAGGGTCCTAGAATCTCTTCTTCCTTGGGTTAGAACCTAGTGCAGCCCCAATATAGTTTATTGGTAGAGAGCCTACAATCACGTCCAGCAAATCTGCCAAGGGATAGAGTAAATCATTAGAAACATTGCAGCCTATAAGCATTGACTTGGAGTAGTTCACCTTTAAACCCGACATAACAAGAAACATTTCCAATATAGCTCCAATATTGTTGATGTGCTCTTCATCATTTTTACAAAATATGAGGGTATCGTCCGCAAATTGGAGATGATTGATAATTAAAGAGTCACCAAGTTTGTGCCCGCAAGGATTTGGCAAGGATAGCAATTTGTTCATCATGCATGAGAATCCGTTGACACACATATTAAATAGGAGAGGAGAAAGAGGGTCCCCCTGGCGTAACCCTATCTCAATCTTGAAAAAGTCGGTTGGGGATCCGTTCACAAGAACATCAAGGGAAGCTGTCGACATACACTCCTCCATCCACTTGATCCATCTTGATCCGAAACCCATATCTTGTAGAATATCCAGCAAGAAAATCCAATCTACATTGTCATAGGCTTTGGCGAAGTCCAGCTTTAAGAGAATACCACCATGTCGGTGTTTCTTCATGGCGTTAACAATCTCATTTGCCACAAGGATGCAATCTGCTATTTGTCTTCCTTTGGTGAACACAAATGATTTTCTGAGAGAATGGAGGGCATAACATTTTGAAAACGGGTCGCCAAGACTTTAGAGATTAATTTGTATATGCTTCCGATAGGGCTAATAGGCCGATAGTCAGAAATAGATGAAGAACAAGGAGATTTAGGGATGAGGGCAATAAACGCTGCGTTGAGCCCCTTTACTAGCTTGTCGTGATTGTGAAAATCATTAAACACCCTCATAATGTCCTCCTTAATTATATCCCAAAATTCCTTGAAAAAAGCTATGTTAAAACCATCTGGACCGGGTGCACGGTTGCCATCACAGGATTGAATAGTGGCCCAGATTTCTTCTTCAGTGAAAACTCTTTCTAGTTCGCTACGGTCCTCTTCCCCTACCAGAGCCAAATTATCACATCTCAGCTTCGCTTTCACCTTACGACCACCTCTAAAGAAAGAGTTGAAGTGGTTAAAGACTGCCTGTTTAACAGCATTAGGGGCAGTAAGAATTTCCCCATCAACAGTTAAATTCCTAAGGCAGCACCTGGACTCCCTTACTTTGGAGACTTTATGGAAGTATAAAGAATTTTTGTCCCTGAAGTTCAGCCACCTCACTCTGGCCTTCTGAACCCACATACTCTCTTGCTTGCGGTATTCTTTCCATAAATTATTGAGAATCATAAGCCTCTCATTTCTCAACACCTCAGAAGCGCCTTCACTCTCTGGACTGGGCGGGATATAAGTATCCCTTATTCCCGCCCAAATCAAGCATTTAGATGAACGAAAGCAGCCATGGCGGGATTATGGAACAACGTCGAAGCCCGCCCGTCTTCTGGATGGGTCCACACGCCAGCTGGAAGATTCCTTTAGTTTTGTCTTATATGTATAGAGGCTTGAGCCCCGGTTGTCAGGCCCAAGTACAGTGACAGTCCATGTTATGATCATTCCCTCTATAAAAGGAGAGGTCAACCCCTTGTAAAAAGTACCTTTCAAACATTTAATGAGAATATTCCTTTTGTGATATTTTTAGTACTCTGCTAGGGTTTACTTTCTGTCAGTTTCCGACGTCAGAACTCCCTAGTACGGAACATTGGCGCCGTCTGTGGGTCTTACTTCGATCTACTACTTGACATAGAGGGTGCGTTTTAAGATCCATGGAAACTCGTTCGTGTGGTGTGGGCCGCCGCGATCATCGCCGGAGGGGTGGTCGTCACGGCGGCCGCGGCGGTGGACGGTACAACAACCGCGAAGTACCTCAAGAGCCGGAGCAGGAGGCTTCTTCGGCGGGGGTTCACTCGGTGGCGCAGTCACCGGTCTCGTTGGTGAATGCAGCTCCAGGAAGACCTTCAGATCTGATAGCTAGATCAGATCCAGGAGTCAGGCGACGATCAGCGCCCCCTGAGTATGTAAATCTAGATGACCTCAAAACCAGCGTTCCGAGAAAAGCGCCAGAGGTGGTGACGGGAATCACTCCGGCGGCCTTGCAACAAATGTTGGACACTTTGCAAAAAGTACAAAGCCAGAACGAGCAGTTGCAAGCCCAGGTGCAGTACTTAACTCAGCGACAAGACTATAAGCAAGAACAACGGCTCGAGGCCGAAGACGTTGTTGAATTCCAGCCTTTTGTTCCCGCCATCACACGGGTGGGTATACAAAAACATCTGCAAACGATGGCGTTGGACGCCTTTTCAGGCGACTCAGACCCCATGGAACACTTGCGTTATTTTAACACGAAAATGGTTATTGGAGGAGCAACAGATGAGGTGAAGTGTAGGTTGTTACCATCAACATTCAAGGGGATGGCGATGCAATGGTTCATCCGTCAACCGCCCTTCTCCATTGACAATTTTACTTATTTGTCCACAAAGTTCTTAACTCAATTCTCCGCCAATAAAACTACCAAGGCAACCATGTTTGATCTTATCAGCATACATCAACAGCCAGGGGAGAAGCTCAAGAACTACATGGCGCGATTTAGTAAAATGGCGGTTCAACTGGAGGAGGGCAATCCGGATGTTTGCCTTGCGTCTTTCAAAAATGGTCTTCGGGCGGGTGACTTGAATCGGGACTTGACGAGGCGACCAGCAAAAGACATGATGGACCTTCGTGCTCGTGTTCAGGAATTCATATTAATTGAGCAGGATGATCAGAAAAAACAAGAAAGAGAGGAAGGACGCAAGCAAGCCCATTCCGGCGGGGTTTCGCAGGATAAACCTAAGGCAGGGAAGGAAACCAGGGTAGCACAAACCCCCCGTGTACCAAGACCGGGACCATATCAAAACTCCAAACCAGGATTTCAAAATACATGGCACCGTAATTCTCAAGGTCCCGCTGCAGCCACAACTGGTCAGCATGGTACTGCGCCAGCTCCAGTTCCACTTACAAAGTTAAATGCGCCCTTAAGCACCATTTTAAGGGCCGTTGGGCAAACGAATGTTGTGCAGTACCCGCCACCCCCGCGGCGACCGCCAGCTAATGTAGATACCAATAGGTGGTGCGAGTACCACAAAGCGTTGGGGCATACGACGGATAATTGTTGGAATTTGAGGCGGGAAATTGATCGATTGATTAAGGCTGGTCATCTGGCAAACTTTGTTAAAGACACAGCAACGCCAGAAGTCGCTAGGATCACCCAAGGAGACAAAGGCAAAGGCAAGGAGATAGTGGAAGAGTTGGGCGATCCTGTTGGGGAATGTTCATCCATTGCAGAAGGATTTGGCGGGGGTGCAATTTCAAGTAAGGCTAGAAAGCGCTATGTGGCGGCAGTACACTCAGTACATGAGGCAAGCGAAAGCGAGTGTTGGGTGAATCACTCCCCTATCATATTCACTCCTCAGGATTTTGCGCACGTGATTCCCCATGACAACGACCCAATTGTGGTAACAATCAGGGTTAACAATTATGTCACAAAGAAAGTATTTTTAGACCAGGGGTCTTCGGCGGATATCATTTATAGAGATGCCTTTGATCGCCTGGGGCTAAAAGAGTCAGACTTGAGGCCGTATAAAGGAACCTTGGTAGGGTTTACAGGGGACCGTGTCACTATTCGAGGATATGTGGAAATACCAACTGCTTTTGGTGAAGGAGAGTTTGTAAAGAAATTTCAAGTGAAGTACTTAGTCCTGGCGTGCAGAGCCAACTACAATGTACTCTTGGGACGAGACACCCTCAACAAGCTATGTGCGGTCGTTTTAACAGCTCATTTGACTGTTAAATATCCAGCCTGCAATGGAAAGGTTGGGGTATTACATGTGGACCAAAATGCAGCAAGAGAATGTTATTTAAGAAGTGTGGCGCTTTATGGGCGTAAGGCCGCCAAAGAAAGTCACAGAATCACAGAAATCTTTCCGCAAGAGGGATTCAGTTTGGATCCAAGAGACGATGCTGATGATTTCCGCCCACAACCTCTGGAAGAAACCAAGCAAGTGCAAATTAAGGATAAAGTTTTAAAGATTGGCAGCAGTTTAACAAAGGAACAAGAGGAAAGGTTGATCACGCTGCTGGGTGATAATTTGGATCTCTTTGCATGGACCATCAATGATGTACCAGGGATTGACCCCAATGTGATCACTCACAAATTGGCTATTCGACCAGGGGCGACCCCAGTCATCCAGCCAAGGCGGAGAATGAGTGATGAAAAGAATAAGGCAGTACAATTAGAGACTGAGAAACTAATCAAGGCTCGCTTCATCCGTGAGGTGCAGTACCCGACATGGCTCGCCAATGTTGTGATGGTCAAAAAATCCAATGGGAAGTGGCGAATGTGCACGGACTACACAAGCTTGAACAAAGTGTGTCCTAAAGATTCATATCCACTTCCCAATGTCGATAAGCTTGTGGATGGAGCGTCGGGGAATGAACTTTTAAGTCTCATGGATGCTTATTCGGGCTACAATCAAATCATGATGCATCCATCGGATGAAGAGAGTACAGCATTTATGACCAATCAGGCGAATTACTGTTACAAGACAATGCCTTTTGGATTGAAGAATGCAGGAGCTACGTACCAACGGCTCATGGATAAAATCTTTTCAAAACAACTGGGCAGGAATATGGAGGTATATGTGGACGACATGACCGTAAAGTCCGCCAGGGCTAGTGATCATGGCGGCGATCTTAAGGAAGCGTTTACTCAATTAAGAACATATCAAATGAAGTTAAATCCTGAGAAGTGTTCTTTTGGGATCCAGGGAGGAAAGTTCTTGGGATTCATGTTGACATCGAGAGGAATAGAAGTGAATCCTGATAAGGGAAGGGCGATCTTAGAGATGAAAAGCCCAACAAGTGTCAAAGAAGTTCAGCGTTTGACAGGACGAATGGCCGCCCTGTCACGTTTCTTGCCAATGGCGGGTGACAAAGCGGCCCCATTCTTCACATGCTTAAACAAGAATTCAAAGTTTCAGTGGACAGAGGAATGCGAACAAGCTTTTACCAAATTAAAGGAATCATTGGCCACATTGCCAGTACTTTCCAAGCCAACACCAGGCTTTCCATTAGTGCTCTATCTAGCAGTTACTGACAAGGCGGTGAATACAGTGTTTCTTCAGGAAGAGGGAAAAAAGCAGAAAGTTATATATTTCGTGAGCCATACTTTACAGGGGGCAGAGTTGCGGTACCAAAAAATTGAAAAGGATGCATTGGCGATTTTGAAAACTGCGAGGCGCCTTAGGCCTTATTTCCAAAGTTTCCAAGTTAAAGTTAAAACTGATGTCCCCTTAAGACAAGTACTTCAGAAGCCCGATTTGTCAGGGCGATTGGTTAGCTGGTCAGTGGAATTGTCAGAATATGACATACAATATGAGCCAAGGGGCCAAGTCACAGTTCAAAGTTTGATCGACTTCGTGGCGGAATTAACACCCACGGAAGGCGAGAAGACTCGAGGAGAATGGGTCCTATCTGTGGATGGATCCTCTAATAAGACTGGAAGTGGGGCTGGGATAACAATTGAAAGTCCAGACAAAATGATCATTGAACAGTCTCTAAAGTTCGAGTTCAAGGCGAGCAACAATCAATCTGAGTATGAGGCTTTGATTGCCGGCTTAAGGCTAGCCATTGAGCTGGGGGTCCAAAAGTTATTTATCAAGGGAGATTCGCAGTTAGTGGTTAAACAGGTGAAAGGCGAGTACCAAGTAAAGGATCCGCAACTTTCCAAATACTTGGAAGTGGTACACAGATTGATGATGGAGGTCAAAGAAATTAAGATAGAACATGTCCCGAGGGGCCAAAATGAGAGGGCAGATGTGTTAGCAAAATTGGCGAGCACAGGGAGATTGGGCAATTACCAAACAGTCATTCAGGAAACCCTGCCTCGCCCGAGCATTGATTTGGTAGAAATAAAGTTGAAAGCAGTCAAGTCAGTAATTGAAGGCGAGCCTTCTTGGATGGAGTCAATCAAAATCTTCCTAGAAAACCCTCCAAAGGATGACGATGTGAACACAAGAGCGAAACGAAGGGAAGCCAGTTTTTACACAGTGGTGGATGGTGAGTTGTATCGGCGGGGAATTATGTCCCCTATGCTCAAATGCGTTGACACCAAGAACGCCCATGGAATAATGGCGGAAGTCCATGAAGGTGTTTGTTCAAGCCATATAGGCGGGAAATCCTTGGCGGTGAAAATCGTGAGAGCTGGATTTTATTGGCCGACAATGAAGAAGGACTGTCTTGAGTATGTTAAGAAATGTGAAAAATGCCAAGTCTTCTCTGACTTGCACAAGGCTCCGCCAGAAGAGTTAACAACCATGATGGCGCCTTGGCCATTTGCTATGTGGGGGGTAGACATTTTGGGACCATTCCCAGTAGCGAAGGCACAAATGAAGTATATCATCGTGGCGGTTGATTACTTCACTAAATGGATAGAAGCCGAGGCGGTGGCAACTATCACGGCTGCCAAGGTCAGGAGCTTCTTGTGGCGAAGGATTGTTTGTAGATTTGGGGTCCCCAGGGCGTTAGTAATGGATAATGGAACACAATTCACAAGTAATGTTACCCGGGAATTTTGTACAGAAATGGGAATCGAGATGCGATTCGCCTCTGTAGAACATCCACAAACCAATGGGCAGGCTGAATCGGCTAACAAGGTTATCCTGAAAGGTTTAAAGAAGAAACTGGATGAAGCAAAAGGGCTTTGGGCGGAGGAACTACCAGGCGTTCTTTGGGCATACAACACCACTGAACAGTCAAGCACAAAGGAAACCCCGTATCGTTTAACTTATGGGACTGACGCCATGCTCCCAGTTGAAATTGAAAATCAAAATTGGCGAGTGGTTCGGTTTAATGAGAATGACAACGGGGAAAATCTAATAGCAAATCTAATCATGCTGCCCGAGGAACAACGTGAGGCTCACATAAGGAATGAGGCGGGAAAAGTGAAGGTTGCAAGAAAATTCTCAACGAAAGTAGTGCCTAGAAAAATGAGGGTAGGAGACTTAGTGCTCCGAAAAAATACAATACCCGATAAACACAACAAACTTTCACCCAACTGGGGCGGGCCTTACAGGATTATAGGTGATGTTGGAGGAGGAGCTTATAAGTTGGAACAACTAAATGGTCAAAAGGTTCCACGAACATGGAACGCCTCTCATCTCAAGCAGTATTTTAGTTAATAGAAACAACCAAGGGTGAATGAAGTCGCACTCTTTTTTCCTTTCTTTGGAGAGGTTTTTAATGAGGCGGCATGTAAAAAGAATGGGACAATTGTTCTCATGTGAAAGAAAATTAATGAAAAGGTTATTTCAACAAAATTGCCTGTATTTTTTAATTCAATATAATTTATATTACGAGTTCATGCAATGCAAATCGTATCAAAGTATGCAATACTGCGAGTAAACCTTTCGGAATAAGAAAGTGTCGCCATCAAATGTTAAAAGCCTTGGCAATTCTAGTGGCCACTAGAAACCAAGCCTCGTCGAAAAATCGACTAAGGTATGCAAACCAAAGTAACAACAAAAGTTAGTAACAACTCAAGGTAACAACAAAAGTTAGCAACAACTCAAGGTAACAACGAATGAACTTAAAATGGTATTCATTAAAAGTAAGGCAAAGGGGGCGACGCCCGTACATAATTTGGAATGATGATAAAAGACAGGGCAATGCCCAAAGCAAAATTCTAACTTCATGAAATAAAAAAAAATAAAAAAAAAAAGAAATTCAAGCCAGGTTCTCATTGTTGGCGTTGTTGCCCTGGCTTGTCCCAGCTTGAGGGTCTTCCTTCTCGTGATCCTCGTTCTTGTGCTGCTCATTCCCATCCTCGCCACCTTCTTCAGGCTCACTTTCATCATCGAATTGGGGAAGGAGGTCGAGGCTAATGTCATCATCACCAACTACTTGACCATCTTTGATCTCCTTCAGCCACCCAATACGGGAAAGATCAAAGCCCGGCTCAACCACACTAATCTGCTCTTTGGCCGCCAGAAAACCTTGAGCAAACTGGAGAGAAGCACGCCCCAAGATGGAAGCGCTTAGGCGTTCGTACTTCTTTTCCAGTTTTTGGCACTTGGCCTGAACAGCAGTGTGTTTGTCGTTGATAGTTTCTTTCAGAGATTTGGTCTTTTGGAGAAGCAAGTCAGAAGCCGCCAAGTCATCAGTTAACTTAGCACACCTCTCCTCAGCAGCCTTCAGGTTTTTGTTGGCGGTCTCAGCATCGGCTTTTGCTTGCTCATAGGCAGTCTTATAGTCAGCCGCCTTCTTTTCATAACGGTTCTTGGTTGCTATCAACTCCTTCACGCACTGAGCCATTCCCGCCACAGTACTGGCGGCAGAGAGCGCATGATGGATCGCCACAGAAGCAATGTTGGGAGGGCCTTGACCGGAAACATCCTTGTGAATCCGGTTGTCAAAGGTACGATTCATAAAATCCAATCCGTTGAAGCGAGGATCAGATAGGTTCAGCAAAGGGGGAGGAGCCTCGCCACCAATAGCTGAGCTAGGGCCAGCTTGGACGAATGGAGTTGAAGGGCGGTTGATCAGTGCGCCTGAATCCGGTTGATGTGGCGGGACATTGTCATGCCCCTTCTTTTTCTCAGTCGGACGACCTTTTGGGTCAAGAGTTGATTGGTGAAGAGGTTTAACACCAGCAGCGCTCAAAGTTTTTTGGCGCTTTGGGTCCCTGACGTTATCAGAGCCCGAAGTACCTTCATTCTTTTTCTTTTGCTCAGTCTCGGCGGCCCTTTTCTTCGCCGCCGCAGCAGACTGGGCGAGGTATTCCTTCATCTTGAGGGGGTTGGCATCAACCTTGCTTTTTCCCATCGTGGCTGCATGGAAAACATCAATTAGGCGAGGTACATAAACAAAAAGAAAAACAAGTTGTGCAAAAATTATAAACTTACTAAAAAATTGATTTAAAGTGCCGGATTTCGACGCTTCAATCAAGTCATGACCAGAGATCACTGGTAAGGTGCGGAGGTAATCGGCGATGGCTTGCTCGGATTCATCCAAGGCGTCGTATGAAACGGATATTTTTCGGCGAGGGTTTTTTGTCCAGTAAAAGGGGAAAAGAGGGTGGTTATTGGAATCTCGAAACAAGTTATTCATTTCAGGCGACTCCATGACTTTGAAATATTTTTTCTGCCACACTTTGTAATGGCTTTTAAGGGCGGTGAATCGGCTCATGTTCTTGCGAGCCAAAAGGGGAACCCACTTGACAGATGTAGGTTTTGTGGTGACTGTCTTATAAAAAAGGAAAAATAAAGGATAGGTGGGAGTGCAACTCAAATGTTCACAGAGAATTTCAAAGCAGCGTATGAAACCCCAGGCGTTGGGCTGGAGTTGACAAGGCGCCACGTTCAAAAAGGTAAGAACGTGGCATATGAAGGGCGAGAAAAGGAGTTTGATATTCAAATCCAAAAAAAAATCGGGCGATTGATCAGTGGGTTCCTTGCGAAAAAGAACGCAATCGTCCTCGCCACATGGAAGAACATTTAACAGGTGATCTTCGTTATTTGAGGTGGCGGGATTTATCTTTGTAAACCCTTGAGAAGATATTCGAAGCGAACTGATGCTCCCAAGGCTACCCCAGATGGAGCACCAAAGACACTTATCTTCAACTAAATGCGCATTGGAACGCCATTCGGGCGAAGACAAATCTCCATTAGAGGAGAGAATAGAATCAACGGAGCCGGCGGGACCGGAATCCTCGTGAGTGGAGGGCGAGGATTGTATTTCGATAACGGTGGGGGTAGAAACCTCCCCCTCCGTAGAAGGGGAAGTGAGCTCTAAGGAGGAAATGCTAAAATTTTGTGTCGACATGCTGGGTAATTTCATAAAAATAAAAAAGAAGATGAACAGGTCCAAACACAAAGAAAGAAGAAGACACAGTGTCAAGAAAAGAGAAAGGGGAAGGACTCACCGGAGGAAGAAGCGGAGGATTGAGTAAAGAGAACGTCGGCGATGGGGGAGCACCGCGCAATGACGACGGTCGGGGTGTGCAAGGTTCACCGGAGAGCAAAGAAGAGAGGGAAAGCTGCGATGAAAAAGTTTTCAGAGCAAAGGTTTTCAGAAAAGTGAAAAGTGAAAGGTAAAAAGGGTATTTATAGAAGAAAAAGGAAGAGAGAGAATGAGTGGGAAAAACTGCGAGGGATCGTGGGATCGTGGGTTTGAAATTTGAAAAGGTATGAAACGAAAAGACGTAACTCCTCGAGACGCACAACTGCATTTATGGCAAATGATGGCAAAATCCCGGAAAAGAAGGATACGTGCGTCAGTTGAAAAGACGTGTTTGACAGGTGTGATAACGGCGAGATATCAACAAAGATAAAGAACGACGACACAATTATCAGAAGAACGAAGTAAATGATAAAGGTAGGCGACGAAGCAACGTATAAAGACATTTCGACTCAACTTACTTAAGCCTCATGTCTTGGGGGCATGTGGACTGGGCGGGATATAAGTATCCCTTATTCCCGCCCAAATCAAGCATTTAGATGAACGAAAGCAGCCATGGCGGGATTATGGAACAACGTCAAAGCCCGCCCGTCTTCTGGATGGGTCCACGCGCCAGCTGGAAGATTCCTTTAGTTTTGTCTTATATGTATAGAGGCTTGGGCCCCGGTTGTCAGGCCCAAGTACAGTGACAGTCCATGTTATGATCATTCCCTCTATAAAAGGAGAGGTCAACCCCTTGTAAAAAGTACCTTTCAAACATTTAATGAGAATATTCCTTTTGTGATATTTTTAGTACTCTGCTAGGGTTTACTTTCTGTCAGTTTCCGACGTCAGAACTCCCTAGTACGGAACATTAAGAGAGAGAATGAGTGGGAAAAACTGCGAGGGATCGTGGGATCGTGGGTTTGAAATTTGAAAAGGTATGAAACAAAAAGACGTAACTCCTCGAGACGCACAACTGCATTTATGGCAAATGATGGCAAAATCCCGGAAAAGAAGGATACGTGCGTCAGTTGAAAAGACGTGTTTGACAGGTGTGATAACGGCGAGATATCGACAAAGATAAAGAACGGCGACACAATTATCAGAAGAACGAAGTAAATGATAAAGGTAGGCGACGAAGCAACGTATAAAGACATTTCGACTCAACTTACTTAAGCCTCATGTCTTGGGGGCATGTGGACTGGGCGGGATATAAGTATCCCTTATTCCCGCCCAAATTTAGATGAACGAAAGCAGCCATGGCGGGATTATGGAACAACGTCGAAGCCCGCCCGTCTTCTGGATGGGTCCACGCGCCAGCTGGAAGATTCCTTTAGTTTTGTCTTATATGTATAGAGGCTTGGGCCCCGGTTGTCAGGCCCAAGTACAGTGACAGTCCATGTTATGATCATTCCCTCTATAAAAGGAGAGGTCAAACCCTTGTAAAAAGTACCTTTCAAACATTTAATGAGAATATTCCTTTTGTGATATTTTTAGTACTCTGCTAGGGTTTACTTTCTGTCAGTTTCCGACGTCAGAACTCCCTAGTACGGAACACTCTCCATCTTGGAAACTATCTTATGGAGGCCATCTTCCAAGGTTTTGATTTTCTCTGAGCCCCACACCCCACGATTTTTCTGCCAAATTTTGATTTTGCCTTTTATCTCCTTCAATTTGCTTTGTAGACAAAGCCCGGACCAGCCTTCAAACACTGCAGAATGCCACTAGTCCTGAACCAATTCCTTGAATCCTTCCTCTAAAAGCCAGTAGCTATAGAATGAGAAAGGTTTCGGGCTAAAATCCATTGAGCCCAAACCTAAGGATATTGCTCGGTGGTATGAAACACCCCAGTCCTGAGCATATTGACTGACACCTTCAAAGTGCAGGACAAATTCTGTATTAAGGAGCCAGCGATCTAATTTACTACTAAGTCCCCCGTTTCTCGAGCTATGCCAGGTGAACTCTCCGTTAAGCATCGGCATATCAATCAAAGACCAATCATCGACAAAGGATTTGAAAGTTGGGTCACCAATGACGTTTAGCCCATTCCCTTTACGTTCACCGTCATTGAGAATTGTATTAAAATCACCACCAAAGAAGATTCTTCTCCGAATGGTTTCTATAATTTCACCTAGATTTCTGAATAATTCCATTCTCTGATTCTCCTCATGTGGACCATATATATTGCCAAACATAAATGTTTGTCCACTCTGAGTAATAGTAAAGGATACAAGCATAAATCGCTGAAATTTCCATACCTGGTTGACAATGAAAATTGACCTTTTCCACAGAGTAGCCAATCCACCCGCAGAGCCAATCGCTGGAACAATTTCAATGTCCATCTCCATCGAATCTGCCCAGGTCATCAGTGTCTTATTTCTGTGTTCATCCATCTTTGTTTCATGTAAGATTATCAGTTCTGATTTAGCCTCTCGAACCTTCTGCTTCACAATCATCCTTTGTTTACGGGTTCTTGAGGAGATGTGGCAGATACCAGAGGATAAGAATCGGGTTCTCTGAACACTGTGCCATCAAGATCAGAGGAGGTTCCACAAGAGAACACTTCGTCATGAATTTCTCCATTGTTGTCAGTGCTAGTCAAGGCTCTCTTCTGATTGTTAGGAGAAACCACTTGAACACGGCCCAGGTCCACAAATAACAAGAATTTGGGCTCACCCTCTTATAAAGGGCCCAATCGAGGGATATGCCTTTCCACCAAAGATGACCCGATCCATGTGCTATTTGAAAGAGAGGCACTTATGGTTGATACTTGGCACACAACTGCGTTTGACCTAGGAAACCCTGCCTCAGTTTTCGCTATCCAATTGTTGTGAAAGAGCTCGTTTGTGACTCTAGTCAATAGCTTCGATGAAAAGGGAAGTCCATCCAATGCTATTTTTCAGGCTTAGGTGGGGTCCATAGTGGAAAGTGAAGGAATTTGGGCATATAAAGGAGTTGGTCCAACAACCTTTGTGCTCTCTGGGATTTGAAAAAGTATCTAAGAAAGACAATTTGGATATTTGCAATTCTGGGCCTTCCAGTTGTAGCTATCATCTGCAAGATGTCAGGCTGTGAACAAGGCTGAACGCGGTTGGTCTCATCGGAAGCGTCACCGATCACCGGAATCAGAGTCCACCACATCTCTGACCTCCGATTCTTCATGAACGGTACCCATAGAATCCCCGACGTCGTGGAACGTAGGTTGCGAAGAGGTAGTGTAGCCCGATTTACCCGATGAGTCCCCACGTGGTATATGTCATTGCTAACAAGACTCCATCTTCACTAGAATGGATAGCACCTTGTCATCAACCTTAACTTTCAATTCACAGTCATCAAAGTAAGGAATTGAAGTCATAATCAGTACTCTGGCACAATCCAAGCTCTCCATACGACTGGTGTTCTCATCCACTCTTACAAAAGACCCCCACCTAGCAACAAGATAATCAAAGAATCTGGGATTCCAAGCACCAAGAGGGACATTCTTGATAAGAAGCCAGAGAAAGTGCCTAGTCGAGACTGAACGGATAGAGGCTCGTTGAAAAAGCTCACACTTCCTACCCAAAGCAGGATCATTCCTCTCCAGAAATCTATTCATGTCTTCAGAGTCCCGAAATTCAATAGCCACTTCTTTGGCACCCATTGAGACAATATGTGATACAAAAGTGCCTCTGGAGATTAGAAAGTCCTTGACTAAGTGAATATGTTGCACTTCTTTCAGAGTAGCGATAAGAGTTCTCGCGCACCCTCTGCTTATCCTCAACAGAAGTCTGATAACAACAATCATAAGTCTGGGATTGAGTCGATTCTTGGGTTTTCTCCTCCACCAATTTTTTTCTCCACACCTTCTTGGGTGCCTGTTTGTAACTCCTTGCTATTTTCGGTTTCGGTCGAGGCTCTGGAATATGTGTTTGTCGACGAGCAACAGGGGTGGCTTCCCTGTTCTTCAGCCCGTGAGGGTATAACGCCATGGAGACAGAGATACGAGTCCTGTTAAGGAGCTTGTCGTTCATATGTCTCATTGCAGCCCTTGCATCACCTTCTAAATTGAACCGAACAAAGCCAAACTTGATCTTACGTCGCCGTTTTCTGGTTCGTTGAACAAAGACCCCAAGGATATTGCCAAACCTTGCAAAGGCATTCTTCACATGTTGATAGGTTGTTAACTCCTGTAAACCATCAACAAAAAGTGCTATCCCTTTTCTGTTGCTTGCTGCTTCAGTATACAGTCTATCCACAGGCTTTCTGTGCACATTCCTTTGATTTCCTATGTGTGAAAACGACGCATTACTCTGGATTTTTGTCGTCCGGGTAGTCTCCACCGTCCATACCCGTCTTCAAAGAGAATAATGAGAAGAAGTAATATAAAATTGTAAGTCTCAGCTATCGAACCCAAAGAACCATGTGGACACCTAGCCTTGGGGGTGATTTATAGTTTAAGTGATTCAATAGTTGGGTTGATTGTGGTGAAGGGAGCACACAAACAAGCAGATAATATATTTAGATAGAGAAACATGATTAAAAATCCTTGGGACTCCAATGCACTTGGATCATCTCCCCCCTGGAGGAGTATGTTGTTCATGATAGGCCCCCTCAATGTGTACGTAGTTGCTTCAATTCGTAGAGATTCTTTGAGAATTTCTTCCTTGCCTAGGCTTTTGGCCCGGATTCGATTCCCTCTGAGGTAAAAAAAAATATATATATTTGTGGTCAGGGACATCACTACTGTATCCCGAGCTAGATTAATCACGTGGGACCATTTTCCCCCGTGAAGACTGGTGGTCAAAGAACAAACAAATTTAGGCTTTTACTATCTACAATATTTTATTTTGGTATGAATTCTATATATGTTATTAAATTTATTTAATTACATTTTTTCATGATTTTTTTTTTGTATTAACCAAGGTATCCCCACAGCCGACAGCCATGAGACTAATCCCTCGCCCCACGGTCAGCGCACTAAGCGGTAGGGGGCTGGTCAATGAGTTTTTTCTATTCGCAAGAGTTGGGATTCGAACCCCCAACCACTTGCTTAAAGGATGAAGTGCTGAACCACTACACCAACCCATTTAGTTTCATGATTTTTTTTTGAAACTACATTTTTTCATGATTAAAACAAGGAAAATGCTGGAAAGTACGAAACGAATTTCGTTTCCATGCTTTCCTTTGCTCCTATTGATTGAACGATTATAATTATGACAGTGGTGTGAGAATCTCATGTATCATAAATTCAAAATTGATAACAATTCGAGCCATTTAGCAGTGCTGTTAAAACAAAACAAAAATAAATACTTGGAGATCGGGGATGATTGCTGCGTGGTTTATAATTTGTTGGTCACATTCGGACAAAGCACCTTGCTTCTCGGTGCTCCTGTCACAAGTATTTGAGGGGTCTTGGATGCTTACTATACTTGGGTGGAGACTATGGCTATGTGTAGTGTGCACGGACTGGAGTTGAGGATTGGTTTGGTTATTGGGATGTTCCTTTTTGGATGCTTTGCCTTTGGCTCCACAAAGTATGTACTCTTTTTCCTTGTCCAAGTTTTTCTCAAGGGGGTTTTCCTGAAAAGATTTTAATGAGACATCCTTTGTCGAGTCCTGCTCCAAATTAAAATGGGGTTCACATCATGTTCCATTGCTGTAAATTTATGTTTCCATGCATGTATTAGTTTGCTTTCGTTTTTCTTTCCTATTTTTGTATTGAGCCTTGTACTTTTTTTCAATATATTCTTTGCCTTATCAAAAAAAAAACTTATATTTTAAAATTTATATAAGCATCAAAATAATAAATATAATATAATAATATATAAGATACCAAAATATAAAATTACATTTATTATTTTTTCCTTTAGGAAATAAATTTCTATTTTATTATCTTTCCAATAATTAATAAATTTACAGGGCATAACAAGTTGAAGTCAGAACAAAAAATTTACAAGTCAAGAAAAATTACAATCATTATTAGTTGCAAAACATAGATGTTAGTATGATATTTTCGTATTTCTATTTTTTTAGAAATATACAAAAATATATATTAATTATTTCCATCAGTATATAAACTAATTTAATTTATCACTTTTTTTACACAATAAATATTATAGTAAAATAATCAGTATTAGATTCAAATCAAAATATACAAACTATGTCCCCATAGGATAGTTTAAGTGGTAGGAGCTTGAGACATATGGGTTGGTAGGGGGATGTCCAGGGTTCGATTCCTGACGGGTACAATTTATCTTTCCGATGTACCAAAAAAAAAATATACAAACTATATTTTCATACAAATTAAATATGAATTAATCATACAATTGATTCATCAAATATATGAAGCAGTAGAACAACATCTCAAGAACAAAAATGTCAAATAGTATTTATTCACTTATTTATAATTGACTAAAATTTCAAAAGATACATTATGAATGTCAATTTTTTTCTTTATTTTTTAAAAAAATGTCAATTTTTTCTGCCCCAAAAGCCATTATCTTTTCACTTTAATTTTATTCTATCTATACGTTCAAAGACAAATTTTAGTCTATCTATGTTATACTGTCAGTCAGCGCATGAAACTTTTTTTTAATTTTATAAACCTAACTTACCATGAAAAATTACCTGGTAGTTACAATTACAAGTGAAAAATTGTTGAGTCTGTCATCAATTGAGGAAAGGAAGAATTAATGTTAATTGCCATGTTCAATTAATTATTTATTTATTTGTCTCCAGGAGAAAAGACTAGTACAAGAGATTGCTGCTATTGAAAAGGATACTGGATTCAAGCTCAGAGTTTTGGCCCAAAACTATCCTGATACCCCAGGTTTTTTTTTATGATTTTAATCATCGTCGCACTTTGTACCATATTATAGATCTCATTTATTTCATGATCAATTTTTAGTGAACACATTGTTTATAGTTATATGGTGCGTTTGGGTGAACAACTTAATTAAACGCTTATGGAAATAAACGCTTATGACGCTTATTCATAAGCTTATGTAAGAATCTTATTGAAATGAGCTGAAAATAGTGTTATTGGATGCTTAGCAATAAGTTATTGATAAGCATGAATTATTATTCATTAGCTATTCTGAACAACTTATGAAAATAAACTCAAAACAACTTATAAATATGTCATAGGCTATTTACATAAGTTCTTTCAAATTCTTGCATACGTGCTTATGCTATTAGATAAGCCCAAATAGCAAAATATAGAGTGAGTATTCACAGAAAGATAGAGTCATTCATTTTTGTCCCCTACTTAGGAAATAGCTATATATGTAGTCCCTGAAATATTATTAAAGCGATCAAGTTAGTCATTGAAACATGAAAATCATGATATATTGAAATTCGGGTTCTTCTTTGGTGACTATTTTCCCTATTTCTTTAGATGGAGGAAGAAGGTGACCGGCTCTATATCTTTCAGACTAAAGTGACTATTCAATCCACAATCAATCAAAACCTCAACATATATTAAATTAATATAGCTGGACTGGTGCTAAAAAAAATTTTTTTGTCTTCTCGAGCTTTTAAGAGGGGTCAAAAGGATATTGTGATTTATGAAACATGAAAGCTGAGACTATTGTGCTCTGCAGGTTTGGCTGCCAAAGATTTCTGGCAAGTAGATGACAGAACAATTGTCTTTGTTCCTGATCCTACATTTGGTAAAGGATGGACTACACTTTTCTTTGTTATTCCTTGTGGCTTCTTTCTTGCTACATCTACCAATTGAGGTAATAACATGTTAAGGGTTTTGTTGACCAGGAAACATATTGAATTTCAATGTTGGTGCTTCAGTTGATTTGGACATCCCACGTAGTTTTTGGAGTCGTTTGGCTGGGAAGTACGGGAACATTTTCTATTGGAGAGACAAGGTAAACTCTGCTTTTCAATTTAGCAATTTTTTGTTCGCTTAGTTCATGATTTGATAATGGCTTAACACCTCATGAAATAGGGGGAAGATGCATCTGTTGAAGCTGCAGTTATGGCAATTTCTAGTTGTTTGAGAGAACTCGTTGGGCCTAATAATTGCTCTGAGGTGAATTGATTTTGTTGATTACTATTAATCTGTCATGTAGAAGCCCTTATTGTCCCTTTTGGGTGTATAGAAATTAAAGTATTGAGGATAGTATATTGCAAGTTTTAATTACATTATGTTGAGTGTAACGATCTTGTGTACATTATTAATACACATGAAGTCACGCAATGTACTTTTGTTGCATGCATAGGAGAGGTAAGATATTGCAAATCAACATTATTTGTAATATTACAGTCCATTTTGTCATGGTGAATGTTGGGAATCTGGTAAATATTACCACATTTGAGGGAGAAGGTATTCTTGGAAGTGAGAAGTGACTTGAAAAGGCTTAAAAGTGGATCCAAAGATGATATTAGTTCAGATTGTGTATTGATTTTTAAGCCTGCTGCTGAACACTTTATGAGTATACTAGATATTACTACCTGTGCGTTACACGGGTTTATTTACAATATTTTTACATTACATAAAATTATTATAGTTTAAAAAATAAATATACACTAAAAAGCATTTTAATTATCTATCTATCTATCTATAAACTATATAAAGGGAGAGTTTTTACAGCCTTAAGGATAAAAGTGTAATTCAATAGATCATTGAACATGAACTTGATTTTTTCCATGGACAATACAGTAAATCTCAGTTTAATTAGTTAAAGATGAAATCCTGGCCGTCGATAGCCTTCAGTCTTGGCCATTTGATATTTTTTTTTCAGTTCAGAGTTGTGTTTGCACTTTGCACGTTTCGTTTGCCTCTCCACGAGTCCCTTCCGTTTTCATTTCTTCTAAAGGCATTGCCCGTTTCCTTTTCCTTCTGTTCTCTGCCGTTGTATATTTAGCAATCACCGTTCACCATTCCAAGCGTCACACAAATGAGAGACCTAGAAAAAACAAGGGAGAGGAGAGAGCGAGATCGCGAGGAAGAGAGAGATCGAAAATGGTGACAAGAGCGAAGGGGAAATCGTGAGAGGAACTCATCCGCAACGAGATTCAGTACGAGCTTCAATCCTCTCCTTCCGACCACGTAGGTTCCCCTTTTTTCCCTCTCACTTCACTGTTACCTACGTTTTCCCTGTTCCTTCGTAATTGCCAATTGGTGACTGCATGTGTGATGAAATTTGCTTTGTTTCTGAGAGAATAATGGAAAAGGAAAGAACTTTCTGATATCAGTGAGTGTTTCGGTGCTGCACAAACTGTTATTTTCAAATTAATTTGTGGGAAGGAAAGAACTATCATTTTTAGGTTATGCCAAAAATCAAGTTTACTTAAGCTAAATTCAATGCTGAATGTTTTAATGGGATTCAGTGTGTCTGTATGTATATCATGATATCTTGCTTTCTAAAAGGGTTAGTTAGTTTTAATTTTTAAATCAATAAAATCACCATCCTCTTCCCCAAGAGCTTCATTCAGAGACGGTGGCATCCGTTTTAGTGGCTCTAGCGAGGTGGTCATGCTCTAAAGCCTCATTGCCTTTGTTCCATTAATCAGGGTTTCAGATACGTTCTACCACCTCGGTGTTGATGACGTATTTGAATATGTTCTGTTTCACGTTTCTGAATCAAGTTTCATTGCAGCAATCTGAATCTCAGCTCCTCTAATATGATGACTTATGTCACTGTCGGTGAATGGCTCGATTTCATTTCTATCACCTCTATTTCCTCGCAATCTTCTCCAATCAACGAGCCTTGACAAGCTCGAGAGCTATCTTCAGATAACTACTGACTTTGATTGAACCCGTTTTATCTGGATTTTGATAGGATTATTTTGTGTTTCAGTTCTTCTCTGTGGGGTTTGAAAATCTAATCAATTTTCGCTCAAGCTCACGCTTTGAAGGTAATTTTCCCATCTATCCTCCTGTCATTTCAATTTGTTACTGCCATTGATATATAAATAACGTAGCTATGGTGGTTTTCCATTCCTTGCTTTTGAATATTTGTTTGATTTCAGAGGTGAGATATTCCTCTTTGTGTACTACTTCTTTTTGCCTCTTCTGCTTTGAGTGATGCAGGCTTCCCATTTGAAACACAAATGAAATACTTGATTTTTCCGGCATTAGCCTTTACTAATTAGCCTACCATTTGATCTATTGTTGTTGTAATTGGAAACTCTTCGTTGATGTTACTTTATTATGAGTTTCCACTAGGAAGGGAGAGATATCATGTGGTACCGCTTTCCCAGTCTGATTACTTTTACCATTTTCCATGTATATTCAGTTCTTGCTACATGGATGTCTTTTCCTTACTTTTTTCATGGGAGCAAAGTAGTGTTAGTTTCAGTCCTTGCTTTTTCCCCGGCTTTCTTATGGTTTGGGTGTTTTGTCATTTCTTAGTTCTCCATTTTTTCAGGCTCTACATGCTTCTTAGCCTGATGAAGCAATGACACATTGGAGAGAATTGCAGACTACTCCTCGGAACTTAAGTTGCAATTTTGTAGCCTGTACATGTCAGGTGGATCCATGTTTAATCTGATTTTAAGATTATTTGGTGCATAATGGTTGGTGGAAGTTATGTAGATAAACAAGATGATTATAAAGGTTGAGAGAGAAGCGGGTGCAATGGGTTCCAATCCTGAACAACAGGATGATGAGAAGTCTTCAGGATGAAAGTTAAAGAGGAATCGTATGGTCATGAACAAAGGGTGAAGATTACAGTAGTGAAGGCAGACAAGGTGAGTTACTCTATAGACAGTGGTTTCTTGCTGTTGTGCTCCACGTGGCAACTTCTTTATCAAAAGAGGTATAAGCTGGCAGCTGCCACTCTTCTGCGCCGGACACAACCTTTTTATCCAAAGGTTCCTTCTGTGGTGCCTCCTCCCAGGCGCAGGTATGGTGCCTCTGCCTATTTGGACCAGTAAGAATGTGGCATGTATTAAATGAGTTGACTTTTCTTTTTTTCTGAAATGAATTAAAATAATAGGAAATGATTTTTAGAAAATATGGTTTTATAAAAATAAAATATTTATTAATTTGCTAACAGGTCCCTCAGTTAATTAGTTACCACAGTAAAAGTAATACCCTCATTTGAATTGATGTGACTATTGATGTTCCCTCTGTTTTGATAACTGATACACTTCAATATTTTCATCATTTTTCAACACCATCTTCATCCTTCCCAAAGCAGAACATTCCAGAGAAAGAGAAGTGTGAGAGACTGAGTGGCGGAGACGACGAGAGTGATCGACGGTGGAACGGCGGTGGAACGCGACGACGAGGACCGACGGTGGAACGCGACGACGTGAGAGAAGAAGGCGCCAGCGACCTACGGTATGTTCTTCATCTTTTCTTTTCGTAGTTTTGATCTTCAAGTATTCTCTTCTGGGGTTTGGATCTTAATGAAAGAATGGTTTTTTTCTCAGGGTTTGTGTTCTGATATCGTTCTCATATCTTTGTCTGAGTTAAAGTTTTGATGTTTTGATGTTTACGGTTATTTTTCATAACTTGTAATTACAATTATTCCGAATAGGCTGTAGATTTGAAAACCAACCTTGTATATCACATGCATGTCATTCCCCTTTCTTTGTCTGCATTAAAGGTTTGATTTTTATGTTATTTATGGTTTGTAGATTTGTTATGGAACCTTGTTTATCACATGAGTGTTCTTTTTTTGGTGGGATTGAACCATATTTTTATGTTGATATTGAATTTTAAGCGTCTGTGTTCACATTCTTAATCTGTGCTTTGAACTGATTATTTGTGTTTTTGAAGAGATGAGTCAAACAAGTGCTTATGGCCCTTACACACCTGGTTTCAATACTGTGATAAAGTTAAACCTGGTAATTTTTAGCTCCTTCCATTTGTGTTGGTATAGTTATATGGTTTAAACATCAATTTTAATAAGTTTTATTGGAAAAACATTAGGATGACGTGGAAGTTCCAGTAGAGTTTATTGCACAATACAAATCTATGCTGGGAAATCATGTTGTGGTTAGGGATCCTGTAGGGGGGGAGTTCACCTTTCAGTTGGTTGTGGGTAATAATGGAGGTTTGCTCATTGATGCTGTGGTCAAGTTTGTAAAAATGTATGATTTGAAAAGAAATCATTGGGCAGATTTCTCCTATTGTGGAAAGAACAAGTTTTCTATCAGGATATTTGATAGACTGATGAATCAAATAAGCTATGGTGCTGGCCCTTCTGTAAGGCAACCTGATGTTGGGAGTTCAGGTAAGAATGGTGAAGAGGTGGTTGTGTCTGATGTTGGTGATAAGGATGAAGTTGGTGGGGAAGTTCCAGTGGATGATGTCGGTGGTAAGGTTGAAGTTGGTGGGGAAGTTTCAGTTTCAGTGGCTGATGTTGGTGATAAGGATGAAGATGGTGTGGAAGTTCCAGTTCCAGTGGCTGATGTTGGTGGGGAGATACCAGTAGCTGATGTTGGTGGGCAGTTTATGGATGTGGATAACATTGAAGAGAATGATGTAATTATGATATCAATATGTGAAGGATCATGAGTTGAAGTATAGGGATGTTGTGCACTTTAGGCCAGTTAGCACTCACAACAATTTGGTTAATGTTACCATTACCCGTGGGCAGCCGTAGTGAGTTTGATGTTTTGTTGATTTCCTATTAATGTTTTCAGTTTGGACCTTGTATGTTTTGCCTTTGTTTTGTGCAACTTTTGGACTGGCTTGATGCCCCTGGCTTGTTAGACCTTTTTGGATATGTTTTGTGCAACTTGGTGTTTTATGGATATTAGTTAATCAATGACTTTATATGTTATTAAGGGTTCAATTATTTACTTATTAGTATATTTCTGTAGTGTATAATATATGGCATCTCAATCATTCTCTTCGACACAAAGAAGAAATGGGATTGCTGATGGAAGGCTCTGTACTTGCGGCCTTACCCCAGCCCTAAAGACTTCATGGTCCAGTAGTAATTATGGACGAAGATATTTTCAATGTCCTTTGAAGGTAAACAGGGAGTTTTTGTTATGTATTCAGTTGACAACAAGGAATATATAACTTATGAACTTAAATATACGCAGGCTTGTGGGTATTATGATTGGCTTGATCCCCCTGTGCATGGGCAAGTTGTTGAAGCCCCCATGACTGCTGCTGTGACTCCTGGTCAAGTTGTTCAATCCCCCATGACTGCTGCTGTGACTTCTGGTCAAGTTGATGATTGCTTTGAAGGATTAAAGAGGGCAGAAGCTTTGATCTCTGACTACAAGAGAAGGGAACAAATGTATTTCATTGTTGTTGTTGTCTCTTTGGTAGTTGTTGTGCTACTTATTTTGTTTAAGTGATTTACACAAGCTTTGGATATGTAAAACTGTTTTTGAGAAATGGTCACATGTATGTGTACTCTTTTTGAATTATTAACTCTTTTATGAGAAGTGCTCACATGAGTCCTCTTTTTAAACTTATCTAAATTTACATTTTTTAGTCTACATAATAATTTAATGAAACTGTGTAAGTAGATGATGAGAAACCTCCCAAGATATGATAAAACTATGTAAGTAGATGATGAGAAACCTCCAAAAATGACTATGATAAAACTATGACAAAAGAGCATACAAAAGAACCAAGAACATTTGCTATATTAAGTGAAAACTGGTCCAAATAAAATAGTGAGTAAGTAGTGCTCTTGTCAAACTTGACTATGATTTACTATGTCAAAAGATGTTACTATCGCTATCAAACATGTTTTCAACTGTTTTTAAGTGAAAATGGGTCCAAATAAGGTTGCTCTTGTCTAAGTTAGGTTGATCTTTCTATTGCTATGAATCATGTTTCTATTTTCAATAGAAAATGGTCCAAATATATAACTAAGTTGCGCTCTTTGTTCTTGTTTAAGCTATAGCTATTATTGCATTTGAAGAAAACATGATCTAATAAACATGATATAAGACAACCAACGCATAAAAATTTATAAAAGGGTTTTTTGGCAACTAGTGCCTTAACAAGCAAAATTTGGCAACTAGTGCCTTAACCTGATGAACAAAATTTGGCAACTACAAGTGCCCTGAAAAAGGATTCAATGCGTCCACGCTTGCGCATACACAAAGATAAAGCACGGAATAAAAAACATAGATTGTGTCTAACATATTACAAAATCTACAAGTCTTTGGCACCCCTTTCTTCTTGTTTCCAGCTTCTGATATCCTGTTGTAGTACACCAATGATTTTGATAGCATAACTCCTTGAAGCAAATTATGTGAATGGAGAACAAGGTCCACAGCAAGTTTCAATCTTGTGAAGTTATCAACCTCTATCTTGTATCCATTTATCCCCATCTGGTTCATCCAAGTTGCAACAAAAACTCCACAGTCGTTTCTGCATGACAGAAAACAATTTTCAATCAGTAAGTTACATGGTTTCAAAAGTATAAAAGAATTAAATTGTTATATGTAACTTACAAATCTTTCTTTTGAACCATAAGCCCTTCTGGGATAACCATTTTGAATTCAGACACAATAGGCTTAGGGCTATCATCGATGAGATAAAATGACTGGTCTTGCAGAAGTTCTTCCAAATAAATACACTACGAGCAACAAGTTTTCTCTTAGTAACAAAATTAATAACACAAATCATGTAATCAAAAAAGTAAATTCATTATAAGGTTATACCAGTAGTTTGGTACGCCTAATTCTGGCAAGCATCCTGCCTTCTTCCGGATAGCTGTCGAGATACACTACTTGCTCATTCTTAAAGTCCAGGACTATAAGGTACTAGTGCTTATTGTCATCGTTAACAGAAACAAATATCTGGCAGAAAGCAACCATGTAGATAAAGCTCAAACAAGCTACATTTTGAATGAAATGATATGTTACACAATTATTGAGTTACCTTTTCAAGAAGGTCTACTTTCCCCATGAAATTTGCCTTAATTAAAATCTTCATAGAATTAGGGTTTGTAGTCCATGACAATATAGCTTGCTACAGTGGAAAAGAACAACTTCAGTGAACTTTATATTTCATTTCTATTAAACAGAACTTGCCATTAAGAATGAGCAGATGATATTACCGAAACATTTGTTGGGAAAAACCATATGGGTGGATTTTGATTAAAAGACCTCTCCTTCTTGGTCAACAAGCAAGCGAGCAAGTTAAGCAAATCCGTCACCAACTCTCCTTTTGGTTTCAGGCACTGCAGCACACCACGGGTTCCATCCGAGAAAGGGATTTCAGGCTTCACCAAGGCCTCTTTCCTGCCATGAACATAACATGCATATTAAATTAGCTCTTCTACTGAGTATCAAAAAATAATTTAACTACGTAAATAAAAACTCAGACATTTTACCAAGCCATGTCATCTTTATTGGCCTTCTTAAAGATATAAGATGCCACAGCCGTCTCAGCATAAGATAGTTGGAATGTGTTCTCATTCTTGAATATCTTGTTCAGGAACTACAAGATACACATGTATGACAGTCAATTTAACAAGTAAAGTTCTTAATTAATGTGTCAAAATTTTAAAAAAAACATAACTTATCGGTGGAACATAATGAGGGGTAACTATTTTCAGGTTTTTGGGGGATTGAAAGTCAGCATTGGTAATTTGGTTTCCTGGATTTGTGTCCTGTGACGTAACAGGTGGGCTGAAAAGCTTCCTAACAAGTGAACTGTGATTTTCTGTAGATGTTGGTGCGATCTCAACGGTTTCAGTTTGGATTTCAGTATTTGGTGTTGGTAGGTCAGCAATAGGTGTTGGGAGTTCAACCGTTGGTGCAACAAACTTTTGCATGATTTCTCTATCGCTTCAGGTATTGGTTCAACTGATGAAGATGGATCTAACTGTGTTCCTTCTGTGGGAAGAATCTGGACACATTTGGACTTTATCATTGTCTGTGTCAACCACCCAATACTAGCCATAATAGCTTCCATGTTTGCCTCCAACGTATTAAATTTCTCTTCATTAACCACTCCCTGCATTGTAAAATATAAAAAAAAAAAATTAGACCTTGGCTATAGGTTTCACAGCTGTAATTTAAGCAGGGATTCAAGGTTTCCTAATTTGAATCCATTATATGAAGTTTAATTTGGCATACTACTATGGTAAGCAAGGGAATAAGATACGGAAAATTCAACTGAAGCAATTTAAGCTATTTAAGTGAAAAGTAATTCATTTTACTTCAAAACATACCTTTTTTTTCTTGTCATCTTCTTGTTGATCACCATAATATGGAAGATTCATGTTCAGCTGCAGCCCAGAATCTTGATTACTGCAAATAAGATATGAATGTCAAAAACCTACGAAACCTAATACATAAACACGACAGAACAGAAACAGAGTTTTAGATGAGTAACACTGATTACCTCGAAGATATGAGTACCAAAGAAGGGTTAGCGTTCTGATTTGGGACGGTGAAATCCAAGTCCGGCGAATTGACGGAGATGCAATCCACTTCTCGACGATTTCGCTTCCGGTGGCTTCGTCGAACAACTGGGGCTCCTTTCGTTTTCATGGTAGACATCAATCAGATGATTTTGGACCGTAAATCTTCCACTCCTTGTTAGACTCTGAATCCCATTCATAATTGAAGCAATTTTATAGTACTAGGGGGAATTGATTGAAACCCTAAACCCCTTCACGAGTTTTGAGGCTGGAAGATCAAACAACAAAGCTGCAATCAATTTTCCTCATTACTCCCCCTCTCATAACCCTATCAAGCATGCGGCCTCTCCATATTCCAATTTTGGAGCCACCGAAAGTGCTTAACTTCACCATCTCCTCACCTTCCATTTTCGAAGCTTTATGGCACCATGGTTAGGAAGTTAAATGTTTTTTAATTTTTTATATTTAACTTATTTTAGAAATAATATTTATAAATAGGTATAAAAATTATTTATTAACATTATTTATTAATAAATACTATATAAATAATATTTAATGGTACAAGCTTTAAGTTTGACCTAATATGGAGAGCGGCTGAGCAACAAGAGTCTCGGCAGAGCTTAAGAAGGATAAAGGCCTAATATGAAGCTTCGGTCTTACTTAAGCTTTAAGTTTGACCTAATACGGAGAGCGGCGGAGCAACAAGAGTCTCGGCAGAGCTTAAGAAGGATAAAGGCCTAATATGGAGAGCGGCGGAGCAACAAGAGTCTCGGCAGAGCTTAAGAAGGATAAAGGCCTAATATGAAGCTTCGGTCTTACTTAAGCTTTAAGTTTGACCTAATACGGAGAGCGGCGGAGCAACAAGAGTCTCGGCAGAGCTTAAGAAGGATAAAGGCCTAATATGGAGAGCGGCGGAGCAACAAGAGTCTCGGCAGAGCTTAAGAAGGATAAAGGCCTAATATGGAGAGCGGCGGAGCAACAAGAGTCTCGGCAGAGCTTAAGAAGGATAAAGGCCTAATATGAAGCTTCGGTCTTACTTAAGCTTTAAGTTTGACCTAATACAGAGAGCGGCGGAGCAACAAGAGTCTCGGCAGAGCTTAAGAAGGATAAAGGCCTAATATGGAGAGCGGCGGAGCAACAAGAGTCTCAGCAGAGCTTAAGAAGGATAAAGGCCTAATATGAAGCTTCGGTCTTACTTAAGCTTTAAGTTTAAGTTTATTAATCTTAACTCAATTAAATATCGCATTAACTCAATTAAATATTTATGTTTACAGTTTCATTTCAATAGTTACTTCTAGCTTAGTGGTTAGTAGCATCCTATATTTCCCACATGTCCTAGGTTCGAATACTCCTATAATCAGTTTTTAATTATTTTTTTATTTGCTTATCCACTCAATAGCAACCAAACCGCATTAACCGTATTAAATATATTATTTAACTGTTTGTTAGTAATAATGAGTGGTATCCCAGTGGTAAATATCCTCCTGTTGGTTCTACATGTCCCTGGTTCAAATCTCATGTTCTTCTTTTTTTTACCCATTTTGTACAGATTATTGCAAACAAACTATAACATTGGTCTTTTTTTATACAAGTACTGGATTGCATAAATATGGCACAAAGATGGTACCTGAAATATTCTAAACTAAGCATTTGGATGAAAGAACTCAAATACTATGAATTAATAATTCAGCAATAAAATTCATTGGTCCAACATTCAATCATAATAACTTCAAGACTTCATAAACAAAAAATACTTCAAAATCAGCGAGGACTTCAATAACATAGCCATACTAGTTCCCAGCAAAAATTACATGAAAAAAAACAGGTCCATTAATGGTTTAAGCAACACAATGCAATAACAATTCCAAGCAAAATTCAGAGCCACATCCAATATTCAGTCTTCTACTGAGTGCCATAAGGCGATTGCTGGTATGAAGCAAAAGGATGGAAAGATTGTAAAATCTGGCTCGCAGGGAATTGGGGAAACAAATTGAACCCACTTGGGAAACTCATTGGAGGGGCTTCAATATCAGCTTGAGGTTGCTCAATAGTTGGTGACACCATAGCTTGGGAACTTCCAGTGTTGCGTTTAACATCCTTCTGGGTTCTTCTATCGCCCACCTAAAATTCACAGCCAAATATAAACCATAAACAACAATTTTACAACAGAACATGCCACTCAAATTTATACAACATAGTAAATATGACATATAACATGCCTTTCTTTTGGCTTTGACTGTACTCATTGAACTGGGCCCTCCATTATCTCCTCCTAATGATGGCACAGGCTGTATACAATTTAAAATATTAATGTCATACACATGGTAATTGGCTGCAAAATAATTATATAAGTTAAATTATACAAACAACTTACAGTATCAGCGGTGTTATCACCATCAATTTCAACAGATGAATCTTCATCTTCTTCAGCATCTGCAAAACTTTCTCCAACTTCATTACCCTCAAATAATGTAGGACATGTCCTGATTGTGTGGCCACCCTTTCTGCAATTAGAGCATAGCCTTTTCGTCTTCTTATACTTCTTCCGTGGAGCGCCCTTTGTTTTGACAACAGCTGGGTCACCAATGACAAATAAATTGGTTGCAGCAGAATTGGGATGGCGACGTTTCTGAAATTTCATGACAAGCTTGTATATGTCCTCGATAACATTTGAGAAATCAGAAGAGTCATCAGCACCATATTCACTCAGAAAGTTGCATGCAGCAGAAATTACACCTCTACGCAGCATTTTCATTCTATCAGTATCAACCTCCATAGCAGGGATAGATTGTAATGAATCAGCCTTTGCAGTCTTCAGCCACCTTTTAGAAACAAGACTAGCAGGGAATTCATTCATGTTCTCAGTTCTCATTGCACATATAATGTGAGAACAAGGTATGCCAACATATTCAGAAAACCCACAATCACAATTAAACATGTTCTGATTCTTGTCATAAATGACCAAGAACTGAGTGTTTGGATGACGACAAATGCTAAACTTTATCATCACTGTGGTACCAATCTCTGATCGTTCAACAAGATTAAGGTTAAGTGCTCGTTGAATCATATGTCTCACTTCCCTAAACATATTCAATGTCAACAACTTTGCTGCCCCTTGTTCAATGTGACTCAAAGCAGTAATCAAGACAGGCTCACCATAACTTGACTTGAAATCAGAGGCTAACTCATTATGCCTATACTCCTCCACAGCTCTCTCAAAGTTATAAATGAAATCAAGGATGCTATTTTTGCACTGCACATACCTCTTAATAAATGAGTTAATGCCTTCACATAGAGAGGTAGTCCTGATACCGGCAAAAAATTTCTCTCGCATAAACGCAGTTGCCCACATCTGCCTAGTTTCATACGTCTGTTTAATCCATTTTTCCTCACCAATACCATACTTTTCAATCACTTGCAGCCATTTAGTTTCAAAACGTTCTGGAGTGAAATTCCCATAAATCAAAGTCTTAAATTCATTCAAGAAATCTGGAATCTTAATTTTCTCAAGACAGTTTTGCTGAATATGCCATCCACAAAGCCTTTGAGTAGCATTAGGAAACACAACCTTCACTGCTTCACGCATAGATTTGTCTCCATCAGTCACAATAGCTTTGGGTTGCTTTCCAAACATAGCTTCATCCAAGGCTTTCAGGACCCATTTGTAAGTCTCAATGGTCTCATCATAAACCAAGGCACATGCAAAAATTGTAGTCTCCTTGTGATGATTGTAGCCAGAAAAGATAACAACCGGTTTGTTGTACTTGTTCTTCTTGTAGGTGCTGTCAAAAACAATGACATCTCCAAACGCTTGGTAATCAAGGCGACTTGTTCCATCGCACCAAAACAAGTTTTCAAGATTTTCTTCACCTGATATTGTGAATTTGAAAAAAAACATGGGATCCTTCTCCCCCTTACGCTGCAAATAACTCAATGCACTGGCTGCATCTCCAGCACCTAAACTTATCCTTTTCTTCTTATCAACATGATTATATAAGTCCTTTTTCAGAAAACCCACCGATTCATGCCCACCTTTCTGACCCATCAAAAGCCCCATTATGTTGCAACTTCTCACCCCATACAGCTTTAGACTGTCTACTTGAGCCTTGTCACCATCAGTCAATCCCCTGAATGAGGGCATCAAATGAACGTGGGATGCAGGTGTCAACCCATGATTGTGTTCTGGTTCAAATAGCACAACCTTCCACTTGCTTGAGTCTGCATGAAAACGGACACGGAACTTTGCTGGGCAAGCCACTCTGGTAATAGGCTTTGCTTCTTTGACTCGGCTAACCTTATTCAAATGCTTCTCATGTCTCTCACCTTCCCTATTACACACCAGTTGACGACTAATAATATTACCCTTTCGATCACGGCGGACATCATCTTTCCTTGCACCAAAACCTTTTAAATGGGCATAGTGTTGGTAAAATTCAACAGCATCCTTCTCAGAACAAAACACCAGCTCCCTTATCTCATCAGCTGTCAAGTCAGGGATTAATTTGCAACGATCTGGATTAGAATTCTCATTATTGCCATTGCCATCATCAGCCACTGCCACAGAATCATCATCCTCACTCATACCTCCATCATTAGACAAGTCAATAGAGAAATATTCATTCACATCTGCCATGGCAGCAAACCTATGCAACGAAACCAATAAATAAGTACAACACAAAGATTTTAAGTAAACAAAACCTGATTTTCGAAAACAACGAAATCAATTTTGTAAACCTTAAACGAAAAAAATTTCATTCAGATTTTTTAAACCCTAAACCCACCGATTCAAAAGCCTAAACCCAAAAGCACAATACCCAAAATGCGATTTAAACCATAAACCCAGATTCAAAACCCACAAATATAAGAACCCCTTAATTTGAAATCAAACAACAACAACGAATAATAGATTAGGAAAATGCGATTTTAGAACCAAAACACAATAAACCCAGATTCAGAAACGGACCGTGCTATTTGATGAAGAAGCTGGAACGTGAAGAAGCTCGAACGACAATGAAGAAGCTGATGACGACAATGGTCGTCGTCTGCGAAAAACGAACGATGAAGAAGCTGGAAGGTGAAGAAGCTGGAAGGTGAAGAAGCTGATACTATTTAGGGTTCAAGGAAGAAGAAGAAGAAAATGGGTTGAACTCAGAATACAAATAAGCTTGGTAAAAATTCTCAATGATGGTTAAGAGATAATATACAACTTTCAAACAATTGCTAAAAGGCCCCTCTGAAAATAAAATATAAAACATTTTTGATTTTCTAAAAAACAATTCAAATTTGAACAGAAAAAGAAAATTTGAAAATACTAATACACATGGCAGCATATTATTTGCTAAAAGGGTTGGAGGCACCACACCCTTAAAAATAGGGAGGCACCACAGAATTTGCCTTATCCAAAAGGTGCTTCCGACAGGTGCTTCTTCTCATATTATTATGCATTAAATCCATAGCAATATGAAATCATAAAGTGAATGGGAAACCACATTTAGTGTAGCACATTGACTCAGTTTCTTGCAACTAAACTGTACTTCTAAGGAAGGGAATGCCGAGGATTGGTGTGGCAGCATAAGTAACATGGGTAGAAGGCTCTTCACTTTCACTGTGTGGTTGTGATTTTAATTGGTTAAAGTTGTCTATTCGTGCATAATATGTTTTTGTGGTATGAGTTTTTCTTACACATGAGCACTTTCACAAGATTGCTTAAAACGCTTTCAGATTACGTGTCTGGTCATTTTAATGTATATAGGCATAAAGGATGTCTGTGAATTCTTTTGGCCATTAAATTGTTGTGTAGCCAACTAACTTTCTATGCATAAATCCACATGCAATACTGCACCTGCCACCTGATGAGAGGGACACATTTTCTCCTTATTTCAATTAGATGATTCAAGGAGAAAAGTAAGATATTTAGGGAATGCGCATTTAGTTGATCATTTGGGATTGGGGTGAAAATGAGTTTTCCCTACACCGGACAAAGCAAAGCAAAGCTAGCAACTCATTTGTGAAACTTTACAAGTAGTATTTAGGAATTTACTGGCTGGAGGGTGATGTGATTGTCAGCTAGCTACCTTTTTTGTGAACAGACAGTTTCATTCCCGATCAAATGAGCAAATTGTCTTCCACTTCCTCATTAGTAAAAGTGTAAGGGCTTCATTCTTTTTTAATTGAAGACATTAAATATGTGTTTGATTTGTAGTTTATCACTTGATTTCAGTATTATTCATTCTTTAAATCTGTCTGATCATGATCAATGCCATCTTTATTGATTACAGAATGATCTGCCATTTAGAAACTATTTAATCCAGTGATGAATACTCCTTCATCTGTTGTCACCCATTTGACTACAAGTATGCATGGAAAGTCAAGTAGTAAATGTACAATTCCAATGAATACTAAGTGTAGGTATGGCAAACCTATTATATAAAAACTTCATGAACTCGGCAGATATTTACTAATCACTGTTAATTGCTAGATTGAACTTAGTTTTTTTTTCATATACAATTTTTGGTAGTGTTAAAGGAAGAGATGGTGGAAAAAGGAAGAACTGCAAGCCAATTTTAAGGCCAATGGCATCACAAAAATAGCTATCCAAGTTTCGGGTGGGTACCCTCTTTAATTTGTTTCAGTTTTCATAACTGTTTTGTTTTTCCACATTCATATCGGTTTGCTGTTATCAGATTGTCTTGGTTTCTACTAATATGTTTTCTGGTGAGCATGTGGTGTTCATTTGGTTCTTCTATTAACTTAAATGGGTTGTAAACAGTTCAAGCCATCATATGAGTGATGTACTGAAATGATGGATTTAGAAAATCTCCACCTAGACTGCGTAACGCTTTTGTAGAGTGAAGTTGAAGTGAACAATTGACTTCCATATAATAGGCATCAAAAGTTTAGAAGGTTGGATTGTTCTTCATGGGAGAAAATGATGAATTAAGAACTTCTGCAATGTTCAAGAACATAGTTTTATCAGTCCATTTAGAAATTAGTGGTATGACCTTTTCTTTTAGACAAATAATTGTGCTATCTAAGAATTCATTACTAAAGATTTATCAGTTTAAGCTTTTAAGCAACTGTTAAAACTTCAATCAACTTGCCATATAAATAGTGGTTCATTTTCAAGCTATGTATTATGAGATTGTATGATTTACAGTATTTAAAATGTTGTCTTAATTTTCAAATGGGGCTAGAAGTCATATGACACACACTGAAGAGGTGATTAGCCCAACAAGATAAGCAATCCTGAGATGTAAACAAGGGAAAATGGGAGCTATGAGGAAAGGATTGTCATGGATTTTATTGTTCTTATTTTCTTTCTGGAATGTATAGATAAACATTTAATTTTATTTTCATGGATAATGGAGCTATGAGGAAAGGATTGTCATGGATTTTATTGTTCTTATTTTCTTTCTGGAATGTATAGACAAACATTTAATTTTATTTTCATGGATATTTTTTTAAACTCTTATTGTGATTCTGTTGCCTTATATTGTGCTTTTTATTGGGAGGGATTGTTCATGTCAGAAAACTGTTGAGGGCCCTTAATGGGAGTGTGAAATCTGCATTTTTGTGTGTTTTAACTTTTAAGGTTTCTGTTTCCAATTTTGTGCTTATTCTATAAAATTGCGTCTATGAGATGAAGATCTGCTCTATATAGTGAAAAATTGGTATGGTCTTTGAATTCATGGACCATATAGGCTCTATGGGCTCAGAACTTCTCATAGATAATGAAGGTAATTTAAAGCTTGCTATTTTTGGATTGGCATGATCATTTCTGTATGAGCTCTGTGCTAAATCTTACAAAACAGAGCTTTGTGCTAAATCTTACAAAATGTAAGATTTAGCACAGAGCTTTGTCTGACAAGCAACCTTGGCCTTTTCACACCACCTAAGATTGCATCAGTCTAGCCTCTTGGATTCTCTAACTGTATCTTATGAATGGATGAGTCTTAGGATTGTTCCTCTTTGTGTCATAGCGTGTACAATCTTTGAGGTTAGCATTCTGTCTCCCTTGGCTAGACTGATGCAAATTGGGCTTGGTGGTGTTTTCTTCATTTGCAGATGCCAAAGCTATTCGAGGAGCGGGTCATTTCTTCTAGCTAAATTTTAAAAGAAGCCCTTTGATTATTTTACTAGCAAGAAGCTTTGTAGTATATCTTTGGCTGAATTAAGTCTCACCAGTTGGAATCTACAGGAGTAGTAGAATTGATGGCTTCATCCATGAAGAGCTTCCAAATCCAACAAGATTCCCCTGTTCTGGGTGAAGCAGCTATTTTAAACAAACGAACTATAACTTTCAAGTTTCAATTTTTAACGACACATTTGCTGTGGTGCACTATCAATATCATGATTGGTCTGTCAATATCAAACAAGAGAATTTTGATATTTTGAGTCAAATATTCCCTCTACCAAAGCAACCAGACATACCTATGCTCTACAAAAATCCAAGTGGCTTTAGTGTTGTGTTTTGGTTTAAAAATAGAAATCCTTCATGTGTAGTGACACGTTCATAAAACCAAGCTGCTGGAAGTAAGATGGTAAGCATCAACCAATATGATTAGAAATCCCCATTTGCGATAGTGATGGAAACAATTCTCATGGTACTTCAAATGTAGTTTACAAAGAAGTTTTCCGCAATGTCATATGAAGAAGATAATTTTACAATAAATGTGGAATGATATGTTCTCAGTTGTATTCTTAATGTAATTATTTTAATTGCAAAAATAAAATAAAAATAAAAATAAAAAATCAATGTCAATTTTTAGCACATACACATTACTTCAACTGAAAAAACATCAATCGAGCATTTAGGAAAACAACGACAAAAAAAATAGCAACTCAAACAAAAAACAAACATTCATTAAAAAATACTTATAAATTTATGATTTCTTATATTTAAAATAAATTTTGTTCTTCTAATCCATAAAATCTCCTTTAAAAAATAACACATATTTAAAAAAAACACAAAAAAAACAAAAATGAATATCCCCCGTGCATCGCACGGATAAAAAAATACTATATAAGCATAAAAATAGTGGTTACATTGTAGGAATATTTAATAGCTTTTATCATTTAGGAGTTATCCTACTTCAAAGTGTTGTGCTGATGATGACAAAAAATTAAAGAATTTAATTCATATCACAAAAAAAAATTGCTTCATAACAAAACAAGACAAAAACCTATTAATCTCATTGAAAAACATATATTTCTAACGTAAACTAATATTGTTTAAATATTTTGCTATTGTCAATTTTGACTGAAGGAATATTTTAAAATGAAAGTTTAAATAAGTATTTTACTATACACAATTGTCAATGGCACTAAAAATGATACTTCTTTTCTTTTGGAACCAATATTAGGTGCGTACTTTCACTCACAAAAAAAAAACATGAGGCTCTAAACCAGAAGCTTAATTAGATACTGAAAATGTCGAGCTAATTCTTTTTCATGATGGATATTAAGCATATATGACATAAACGTAGGTGAACAGATAGCCGATGGAATTTGCTTGAACGTCCCTCATGAGTTTTTTATCACACATTCATGTTTTTCGATGACTCTTACAGTCCAGTCTACTTATCTATCTTTCCTTAAAAATTCATAGATCCCTAATTTTTTCAGCATCGTGTTGTTTTAGCCACAAATTAATGAGTTTTTAAATGGAATAAACTCTTTAGGTTTGCCTAATCATAAATTAAGGCTAAAAGTTGATGTTCCAATAATGATTATAAGAAACATTGATCTAGCAGTTGGACTGTGTAACGAGACACGTCTATATTTACTCGAATGCGAATACAATCCACTATATTGTCAAGACAACACGCAAACGACAAAGGTTGTAAAACAAGACAAGTTAAGAGTGTGTGGTGTGTTATCACAGGGAAAACAAGACACCACAAACACACTAAATCCATCACCATGCCACGACAAAAAAAAACACATTTATCACAAAAAAATCTTAAAAAATTATAATATAGTAATACAAAAATATCTTATAGAAAATAACGCAAAAATCATAAAAACACACAAAATGAATATCCCCGTGCATCGCACGGGTGAAAAGTACTAGTAAGATATAAAAATAAAAAAATAATTGTGTTAAGACATTTCAATATATAGTATTAGTGTTCTCTTTATGAAATAAGTAGTATTAACCAAATTTAACAATTAACATTGAAGTAATTTTAAAATTTAACAATATGATGAATTTTTATGTTAATTTGAAATATTTTAGATTAAGTCATAAAATTTTAATATCATTAAATTAGTTGTAATTAATAACATTTTTTTATTGTTTACCGAGAAAATTATTTGTTTGGAGAGACAATAATAATATCCCAAATAGGTGCACCCCTGTCAAGACCAACAACATAATTTAGAACAAATAAGAAACAAAACCTAAACCATCCGGAAGGAAAATCAACTAAATAACAATCAAATAGTTTAATACATTAAGTAAGTGGTTATACATCAAGGAAAGAAGGGAATTTGAAGTTCTATATAAGCTAAGAGATAAGATGCATAAACATACAAAATTCCTAATGTATGCTTAATTTATGTAAATTAAAATTAGATAGCAAAATTTAGATCTATGAATATATACCTTGAAATCCCACAGAGAGACCCCAAAATGACCCCAAACCTCATAAGTCATCTTAGATCAAATTGCTAGAGCCTAGAGAGCTATTTAAGATCAACATATGCAAAAATGAAAAGATAGACAAATTAGAGAATTACCCAGTGCTCTAATTTTCTCAAGGTTCCCTTTGATGGAACATGAATTGTCTTTTCACCTTCAATAGCTTGTTAGCATATAGGAACGTAATTCTATTTATAGTCCAACCCTAGCAAACCTCTTATGCAAATAAAAAGTAAATCTCAATTAGGAGAAAATTGAGTAGGAAAGAAAAAAAAAGGAATTATCATTTTTTTCCAAACCAAACAATTTAGCATGTCATTGTTTCTGAATCTCGTACTAATCGGATCGGATAACATCGTATGCCAAGATCCAACTTATCACTCAAAAACTCCAATCACATGAATAATAGTCCAAGATGTTTAATCAAATCGTTAATTTCAAAATATGAATGAAATTTAAAATTGAAAAGAAAAAACTGAGCAATGCAAGAGATCAAATGATTTTAACATCGTATGATAAACCAATCAAGTTTTGATACATTCAGCTCATATCGGTTGTTAACATGTCCAGAGTACTTTGGGTAGACAATGTCCGTAAAAAGCTAAAATTTTGAAGAATTTGGAGGGGAACAAAAAGAACTTGAAGAATGGGTATGAACTATGAAATCGTGCGTTTAAATAATGATTGAGTAGGAATTATAAAAGGAGAGAGGACTCACCCAATAATTCATCCATAACGTAGATAGGCCCAATGCTATTCAGCCGTTTTTATGAGTAATATAGAGGTAGTGGAGCTAGAATGAAGCTGCACACCCCTTGAAATTAGTAAATTTACGTTTTAAAAATTGCAATTTTTAGCCGGTGAAGTGACAATTGTTAAGGCCCCAAAACTAAAACTGATGGAATTAAAGAGTGGAATCTTAACGGTGGAAAGGAAAAATAAATGACCATTTGTATTAAAGTAACCGAATGAAATTACTTGTGCCATTATATCAACCTGCGTAGGAGATGAAAGGTTGATTTTTTTTTTTAATTTCATCTTAAAGCAGGTAATGAAGATAAAGGTGGGGAATTTGATCATCTCATATCATTAATACTATTTTTCCAAGTCTTTTGTATTTAATACTTAGCTCAAGTGAGCTTTACTAATATATATATATATATATATATATATATAGATATAGATATAGATATAGATATAGATTCATCTTAAATATTAGCTCAGCTGGGGGAGCACTTGAGAAGAGTCATTTGATTATTGTTTCGTTAAACATTTTTAGTTTTTAAAAATAAAAAAGAAAAAAATCGTTTTATAAACATTCTTAAAAACAGTTCTTATTTTCTATTTTTTAGATTGAATCTCAAAGAATCTCTCTCCCTGAAAGCTAACGCCAACAGATCTTGCAAGGACCTCCACGTACTACCTCCTTGCAATCTAACGCACAAGCAACTTCCCTGTAACCCAACTCCCACGCATGTCGTAAGCCATGCTTGACTGCTAGAAGCTCCGCAACACGGCATTGTCTTGCACTAAGCTACCCAAAACTCGAGAATCCCCCTCTATGGTTATATCCTATTTGAAAAGAAAGAATAGAACAAAATAGAATATTAATTATTTGAATCATTAGTACTAATCTTGGAATATTTCTAATAATTAAGTTAGTTAATATTATTCTAAATAGTAACACAATAATTAATTTTATTCTAATGCAAAATTATTCTGAAACGACCCTTCTTACTATATATCAACAGTAAAGCTATATGGCACGACTAATGACATGCACGAAATGCTCACCGCTTTGTACTGGGCATGAAGCTTCTTATTGTACTTTATATGGATTTGGATCCCCTCATATGTCTTTTTCACATGACCATGTCATGTGAACTAATCAAGACCATTGGTGATTTTTAATGAAATCCTACGGTTTATATTGCTTTCTAATTTCCTTTGTATTTTAACAGAAGTGGACGGTGTTGCATTTAAGGGGAGGTTAGTGTTTTTATTTAAACAGAGGTTGTGTCATGTGAGTGAACTTGAAGGGTGGTTAGTATAATTTTCTCATTATTTTAAATATGAAAATTTAAAACTACTTTATAATGGTCTTTGATTTGATGCTTTTTTTGATGTATTTTTTTATGGCAGCCTGAGGTTATGTATTTGCTATTGTTATTGACATTTTGGTTGCTCGCTTGTGTTTTGAGTACTCTTTTTCCTTCTTTAGGATTTTTCCTATGAAGGTTTTAATGAGACTCAAGCATAAGTTGTTTTAAACACCAAAATGTCCAATGAATTGGCAAGGTTGCAGGAGACATTCTTGTATTGATTTAACTCCTATTTTTCATGAGAGGGTAGTTCTCATGTACAACTATCTTTTAATAATAATACAATTTTTTTTAAATAACAAGAAAAAAGTATAAAATAGTATGTGTTAAATAGATATAATACACACGCGTTGCACATGCATTGCGCGAATTTATTTATATTTCATAGAGAATATTTTATGAAAAAAATAAAAAAAAAAATTGAAAATTTACTATTATATATGTCTAAAGAATTTGTAAAAATATGAATTATAGGGTTTTAAAACTTATTATCTGCCATGACATGACATTCATTACACTAAACAATCACTTATTAGCTAATTGTGAGAAAATGGAACCAATAGAGGGTAGGACAAGTTTTTTTTAGGGAGATTCACTGCCCTGGCCCAAGGAAGGAGTCATTTGGGAGGGCTTGAAAAACTTCCACTCTCAGCACTGAAATCAAAGACTTCAACACTCCCATTATCGGCGCTTTCCTCATTATACCCCATTTAGCATTCTTTTCATCCTGAATCTGAAAGATGCGGTACGCAGCCCAGTTTGCCATCTATATTTTCAGTAACAAAGTTCAGTAATAAAAAACTTATGATAAATAAGATAAAAGGAAACAAATTGGATAATAATCCTACCTACCAAAAAACAAACTATTCTCATGATAATACAAAAGACATTACCGAAAATGTTTTATAAACATCCTCTCAAACTCACTTTATGTGATTTGTTATTTTTTAAAAAGTCAACACAATTGTCTCACTTTTTAAAAACTGTGCAGGCTTTTCAAGAAATAAACAAATCATATGGATTGTGTTTGAGAGAGCGTTCAAAAGTGTGTCTATATAATTTTTTCTTACTCTAAATCTCTTCTTTGTATGATAATGAAAAGGCCCGGTCTTTTAAATCGGGTTAGGCCGAATTTTGCCCTAAAAGCTGGCTTATGGGCGATGATTGCTCTGTCCTTTATAAAGACTTATGTGGTTGTATCTCTAGCCAATGTGAGACCTTAACATTTAGTAAATCACATTTCAGTAATTACCTTAGATGGGTTAGTTATTAACGCAAGGCGGAACTCATGCATCACCCATCTAGTCCTCCTGGCACAGTCTCCTTGCACTTCCCAAAAATTCAGGATGTTCTTCTTACCAATGACCTCATTATTTTTAGGGACAAGAACATCTTTCCATTTTTCCATAACTCTCCACTGGCCACTCCCAGCAACTATCATGTCAAGGTTTTCAAGGTCACGCCCCATAGTGTTGTGGAAGAAGCACTTGCGCTCATTGAAAATATTTCCATCTAAGAACACAAAAGAAATTCAACACATCATCTTTGTTCAATTCCCACTTAAAAAAACACATAAACATTCATGGGACATGCAAAATTTGTTTCACTTTTGTGATATGACACAATTATTCTTGTTCTTTGGGTTAACACAAGAGCCTTTAATATGAAGAGTGTGTTTGGTTTCTCCATGGAAATACATTGGAATCAATTATGGTAGGTTAAAATCTATTCTTGATGATTATATTGATGTTTGAGAGTTATTTTGGATGATTGATTTCACACCCCAAGTTAACTCAAACAGAAGTGGAGAAAGTAGCTTATGCACTGTACAAAATTAAATGTGAGATTTTACAACCAAATTTCACATTATTCAACAAAAATCACATTTTCATAAATTTATCAAACATATATCACTTAGATTTCTAAAATATTTTACTACATTCAATTTTATCAAAAATTAATTGTGACAAACGTTGATCTAAACACACACAAAAGTTCTCATGGAACAATGAAAATAAGAGGTTTTTGTTTTTGAAAAAAATACCAACCTCCTTCAGGTATACGCCAAGGCTCAATCTGAAACACATCAAAATATGGGATGATTTCAATAGGAAAAGGTTGAGAAAAGACCCTCCTTTTTAGGTAGAAACCCACAAGAACCTCATCTGTAGGATCAAACTTAAACCCAGGTAGCAACCTAATATTCCCATCCTCGTCCTCATAAGTCATGATTAGGTCCTCCATCTCAAAGGGGCTTGCATGAACTCTTTGACTGAATCAATGTTGAAACTTACTTGCTAAGGATATCATTTTATAGCCACTAGAGATGCAATGTCACCTTATGCCAAGTGTCCTTCCTCAAGCATTCAAGTTCCTTCAAGAAAAAAAATGTCATCCCATGATTTTTGTTTCAACATGACCATCTCTCACCATTTCATCCATAATTAAAATATTATTTATCATATTTTGATACACTTAATTTACTATTAAAAATATTATATTTTAAAAAGTTAAAAAATAATCACTTATTATATAATTTCTTATTTTCAATTTTTGATATCAATTATGACAATAAGTTTTAAATCAAAATATACTTAAATGAAAATATTAACATAAAAGTAATTAGAACGATTTTTATTTAATTAGTAATATACTACATACTAATCATCAATATTCATCAATATTCGTACCTAAGTTGAAAATATTGTAAAATAGAAAATCATAAATATTTCTTTTAAACAATTCAATAATTAATAAGATTATGTACCAAAAATAATTAATAAGCTTATTATTTTTTATTCCTTTTTTGAATGAATAATGAAATTAATTTTTTTAATATTTCTCATTATCTTAATTTGGTTCTTTTTAACAGGCATTAATTTGATTATTAAATTTACCTGGATTTTCTTTTTTAATGTTTCATTTTTTCTGAAAAAACATATCAATATTTATAAAAAATTAATGATGGTATAAATTAGAATATATTAACTTTTAAATTAAATAAAAATATATTTTTCGTAATAATAAGTATAAAAATAATTATGGTATAAATCCATACAAAAATAAAAAAATAAAGCAATATTTAATTGATAATTAAAAATTGAGGAAAATTAATAGATGTTATTACCTTTTAAGAGTCATGGAAAGCCATGCTCACTGCTCACTGCTCACTGCTCACTGCTCACTGCTGATTGCTTTCCTTTGTCCTAGTCTTTTGTCTCTTGCTTAGCTTCCTCTAGTTTTCTTGCAGCTGTTTTATTATGCTTTCTTTTTTCTGTTTCTGTTATGAACTTTCTAAAACTCACAAGGGAGAGTTTTTGTTCCCTTGACCTTTATTTTAATCTATGATATGTTTCTCTTTTCAAAAAAAAAAGAGTCAATAATTAATGAGCTATTTTTTTTAAATAATGCTACTATAGTATAATCCATTATGGTATAAATCGTTTTCAAAAAAATATGGTATAAATCCATACAAAAAATAGAAAATAATAATCAATATTTATTTGATAATTTTTTTTGAATTTAAAATTTATTTGATAATTAGATATTGAGGAAACTTTTGTTTTAGGAATTGAGGAAACTGAATATGCTATTACCTTCTAAGAGTAAATAATTAATCAGCTTTTTTTTTTTGAAAAATAATAATTAATCAGCTAGTTTCTTATTAATGCTAATATAGTAACACCCCAAAATGGATAAGGATATTCTTTAATAATTAAATTTTTAAATCGATTTACCATATTTTCCAAATTAGCACATTTCAAATTTTCGAATGTAAGAATCAACATCAACTCCAAAATAGCCGCAAATATTTGATTATTAATTTTTTTTTGACAGCAAAAATAAAGACTTTAATTAAAAAGAGAAAGCTAAAAAGAACTGCCCTCTCAAAAAAAATAGAAATTTCAATTAAATTTAGTATTTTTTTATGGCAATTAAATTTAGTTAGAGATATGTATTTAGTTTTCTAATATATATATATATATATATATATATATATATTTACTTATTAAAAATACTAATATAATTATTTTGTAAATCATAAATTTTGTTTTTTGGCTTAGTTTTTACAATTTTTACTTGAATTTTTATTTTTTATGTACATTTATAATATAATAATATAAAAATTTGGAGGCTCCGTCGTGGTGGCAGCGACCATGGAGTCACCCGAAAAGGAATTTCGCACGGCGTAGGGAAGAGGAGCAAACAGGGCGACGACGTGGAAATTCTTTCTGGGGTTCCAAACGACCTTCAAACCAGAATTTGGGACAGCAACGTTATGGAGGTGCTCGTGCTGGACAATGGCAACAAAATGGAGCTTTTAGGAATTATTCAGAAAGAGGGGTCCGGAGAGATAGATCAGGGAGGTTTCAATCGCATTGGCAGCCATCACCAAATTATCAAGGGGGTGCTACAAAATCCAGGCAACAGCACGATACCCGTCTTCAGACAAAAAGCAATGGGACTCAAAGATCCAATCAGTTAAAGGAGTCCTTCTCGGTTTTTGTGGATGGTTTGGGAGAGAGGATGACACTACAGAAATTAAGAGCAATCTTTGAGAAGGCAGGGAGGCTTCGGCATGAGTTTATTCAACAGAAGAAGAAATATCAACGGCGCTTTCGCTTTGGATTCTTGCGCTATTACAGTGATGCTGAGGCATGGAAGGCGATTCCCATGTCCATGGCATGCGATTAGACGGTAACTATCTTGTGGTTCAGAAAGTGAAGATTCAACGACCATCTTCCTCCCCTGCGGTTCCTTCATCAGGGACACATAATTTTGAAGCCAAACGGAAGGTGTGGAGACCAAAAACTCAGCAGCAAAAGAATGAACAAGGTTTGCCAGCAGAGAATAAGGTTACTTCGTTTCAGGCACAAGGTGTTGCTTTCCAGTCTGACGGGTGCCAGCTACGTTTCGCAGCGTCTGATGTGGATGACAAATGGGTCCAGAGATGTGCTAGGGCATGCACACTGCTGTCTATGCCTGTGGAAGACTTACAGGAACAATTCAGACAGATTGGCTTGTTTAACTTTCGCTTAATCCCGCTTGGTGCAGATGAAGTGCTTTTGGAATTCGAAAAGAAGGAAGAAATGGAAGAGACAATTGCAGAGTGCGGTTTTTTCTTAGAGCAAAAGTTGTACGATATTAAGCCTTGCAATGACTTTTCTTTTGGCATCGTACAACATGTCTGGATACGTCTGTGGCAGGTTCCGTTGGGTTTATGGACTGAATCGTTTTTCTCTTCTGTTGGAAATAGGCTAGGGACCTATGTTATGTCTGATTCAGCTACCTCTTTGCGCCATAGAGCTGATTTTGCTCGCATTTTGGTACGTATGCGTCATCCAATTCTACACAGTTTTACCATGTCGGTTGATGTTAGCGGAACGTCGTGCATAGTTTTGGTTGAGAAGGATCCGGTAGCGTACGACTATAGGACAGTAGAGGTCATGTCGTCGACGCCAGTCAAAATCTACAACTCAGAGGATGATGAGAGCTATGATGACGGGAGTTTGGGGTATGTCGGTAGAGAGGATGGTGCGGGTTTGTTGGATGTGCAAAACCCTTATGAAAAAGATTACGAATCTGCAGTTCATGATTCAGATTAGGAAGACGAGGTGTACAGGGACGGCGTGATGGAAGGCTTAAAATTTTGTGGCGGTTCAGCGACGAAGGGAGGGATGGCGGCTGTGTGCGTGGTGCTGCCGGAAGTGGAAAATTTTCCGGCGAAGGAGGAGATGCCAGCGGCAGTTGCGGAGATAATCAAGGCGTCAGTTATGGGTGAGGGAGTTGAGAAAAATTCGAATTCAAATGATTCAAGAAATATTCAACCCTTGGAAGCCATCAAGTCAGGGGAGGAACAGAAGGAACGTTTACAGGTACTCATTGACTCTGGTTATACGTTAGAGGAGATTAAGGAGTGGAGGAATAAGTTAAAAGCTGAAGATATTTGTTTTAATGGGAATCAAATCTTAGATAAATATATTCAAAATCAAGATAAAGGATTTGCAGTTACTGGTTATTCTTTTAATGCTCAGGATCTGATTCCGAAATCAAATATTTGTTGGCCTTTCAAACCACCAAACTGGGGCCCGCAGAAATTAGCTCAGTTAAATGGGGTTGGGGTCTGTTTGCCTAGCATCACAACTCAACAAAAAGGGTTTTTGGATATTGAGAAAACTTCAGCATCGTTGCCAGCTTCTGAGATGCGTGGCATTACAGACGTTTTTGTTCACACGTCTCCGCACCAAATAATTCGACAACGCGCATCACCTTCTGCTACTGTGCGTCTCGCCTCTTCTCCGGCGTCGCCATCCCCCACGTGTTTCCCTCTCACGTGTTCCCCTGGCCCTCATGCTTCTGTTGATCTGGTGACTCCGGCAGTAAAGAACTCTCAAAACACAAAGTCCACCACAAAGAGTTCTCAGCGAGGGCTACCCAAGGGAAGTAAAAATAAGCCTCAACCTCTCCCGGTAGATTTTTTAGAGCCGTTACAGGGGGAAGATGGAGTGTCAACTAGGGCTCAGAGAACTTGGCTACTTGGTAAACAATTGGGTTTGAAACCGCGAGGGTCGGAAGCGTTGATGCTTCGTGGTTTAGAGGCTCAAATTCGTCAAAACCATCCCCATCTCAACTAATATGGTTCTCTTACGGAGGAGGAGTGTTGATGTTATTTTGATGTTGTTTTGATGTCAGTGTTTACTTGGTTGTTTTTGTAGAGAGGTTAACCATGTCTACAGGGAGGAAGCCTCGCAGATTGGAGATGCTATGAGGATTGGCTGGAAATGAGTTTGTACTTTGCGAAGGAGGTGTTAATTAATATAGTTTTGGGTACCATTCATGATCTAATGGTGATGAGGTGTTGGTCGCGAACACTAATATTGGCTTCTCATAGGGTTGTGCTCTTTTTCCTTGCTTGGTTTTTTCCCACTGGGTTTTTCCTTGCAAGGTTTTAATGAGGCATTCCTATGAGTCGTTTTTTATGTCAATCAGTGATGCCTGGGGTTTAGGTCGCCTGGTGTGTTGGGTGCTATGGTTTTGGGGACAATGATGTTCATACTGGGGTCTTTTGACATTTTTCATTCTTCATGCTCATGAGGGGACTGTCCTCATAAGTCCTTTATATCTTTCAATAATATTTTCATCTTAAGCTTTCAAAAAAAAAAAAATTGATGTTGAAACGTTAATTTTACAACAAGAAAACACAAAAAAATAATTATATACTAAATTTTAATAAAAGAAATTATATAATAAATTTAATGTTGAAGCTATAAAGACAAGGTTACAAATTAATGTAATTCATATTTGAAATAAATTCAATTTTTTTTGAACAAGAAATAAATTCAAATTTAGAACATAAGAATTAATTATTAAATTTTACCTCTCCAAATTAAAAGAATCAAATTTAGAATTAATTTAATAAATAAATAAATTATCATGAATGTAATAAAAAGGAGCTTCAAATCATCATCAATATAATCAAATCAATATCAATATCAATCAATATCAATATATATTAGAAAAGAAGAACTTTCATAATAACGTGTCAGCACCAGATTAATTCTTAGTGACGTGTCAGCACCGGATTAATTCTCATAAAAATTATTCCACGTGTCAATTTGTTAGAGGATATAATTTTCAATTGATATATGTTTTAATTTTATATATTCTAACCTAATTAATTGATATTATTTTAGAAGATATAATTTTCAATTGATATATGTTTTAATTTTATATATTCTAAAATAATTGATTGATATTATTTTAAAAGATAAGATTTGGTCTTTTAATTTATTTAAAATTTATTTTTAGAATATATTGATTAATTTTTATTGAATTTTCGAATTTTTTATTAATTCGGGATTTTATGAGTTTTTATTGTGATTTGCTAGATTTTGTTAGTTTTTATCTATCTGTATTTAATACCATTTTTAATATTAGATTTGATTGGGATTTAAGTTGTTTATTTCTTAATTTTATTTTAATTTATCTTACTATTTAATTTAAATCCAGAAAATACTTTATTTTATTTTAGATTTACTTTTAATACGGGATTTTATGAGTTTTTATTGTGATTTGCTAGATTTTGTTAGTTTTTATCTATCTTTATTTAATACCATTTTTAATATTAGATTTGATTGGGATTTAGATTGTTTATTTCTTAATTTTAGTTTAATTTATCTTATTATTTATTTTAAATCCAGAAAATACTTTATTTTATTTTAGATTTACTTTTAGCATATATTAATTAAATTTTCTTAAATTTTCGAATTTTTAATTAATTCAGGATTTTATGAGTTTTTATTGTGATTTGCTAGACTTGGTAGTTTTTATCTATATTTATTTAGTACCTTTTTAAATTTTAGATTTGATTCTAGGTTGTTTCTTTCTTAATTTTATCTTATTACTTATTTAATTTTACTTCCAGGAAATATTTTATTTTATTTTACATTTATTTATAGAGTATAATAATTAATTTTTATTGAATTTTTGGATTTTTAATTAATGCAGGATTTTATGAGTTTTTATTGTGATTTGCTAGATTTTGATAGTTTTTATCTATCCTTATTTATTATTTATTTAATTTTAATTTCATGAAATATTTTATTTTATTTTTGAGTTACATTTAGAGTATAAATGAATTTTTATGTTATTTTTATTGAATTTTCATATTTTTATTTAATTCAGGATTTTATGAGTTTTTTATTGTGATTTGCTAGATTTTGGTAGTTTTTATCTATCTTTATTTAGTACCTTTTTAAAGTTTAGATTTGATTAGAATTTAGGTTGTTTATTTCTTGATTTTATCTTAATTTATCTTATTATTTATTTAATGTTAATTTTAAGAAAAGGGAGTTGATTTGGTGCTGAGGGTCCACAAAGCTACCATGGACACGCAGAGATTTGATAGCTGTTATTCTACCTCTGCCACATGTCGCGATCAGGACAGAGGTATGTCGTAAGATGATGTTACGTGAAGAAGAGTTTATCATGTTGTGATTGGTGGTTTGTGTCATTTCAGTTTATCCTTTGTTCGTAATTCAATCCTGGATTCTTAAATTTCACATATTTTGTGTGTTTTGATCCAAAAGTTTACAAATTTTTGCATAGACCCTTTAACGAATCATTGTTGAAGACGTAATGTTTTGATTCTGATGTAATGTTTTTTCTGTTGTTCTTCTTCCGCTTTTGTATTTTTTAAACCAGATTTTAGTGTAGTTTGTAGAAATCCATGCGTGTGAAGTCATTCTAAACCATATTTTGGTATAATTTGTAGAAATTCACGAAACTTAGGATAGCCTGAATTTATATTCATTTCTCAAATTTTGCTCCTTTTTATTCATCATGTTTGAGTTGTGTGTATAAGCATACTATTTGCACTGTATGTGAATGATGCACAACTTACTAATTTTATTTTTTTATGATGCACAGGTCAGTCAAATTGATGAAAGCATATGAAGAGCTCATATTTAATCTTCATGAGTATGTTTAGCCCATTCTTAAGGTTGATTCATGTTTTCCTCAAACTCATCAGTTTTGCATATAATCATGTTTTGGTATGCCAATTGGGTGACTTATCTTATTTTGCTCTATATATTTCCTTAAGTTCAATTTAAATTGATTGTTAGTATAAGTTCATTGGTGAAGTAACCACAATTATTTTGGGTGAGAGAATTATTTTATTTTTTTCTCACATATATAGATCATTTGTTGGGGTGTGCACATGTGGGGCATTGCACCATTTTTTGTTTCTCTTGACTGAAATGTGCCTTTGATTTTTTGTTTCATAAGGGTTCCACCCCAAGATTCACAAATACACTAGATACAATTCTTTCACCACAGTCCTTTCAAATTGGTGAAGGAGGGTTTTTTGTTCTTCAAGACTTCATTTTGGGTTTCTGTTTCAATCTTCTTCATGAATTGATTTTGTTCTTCAACTAATTATAAGACGTCATATGCTTCAAGGATTCATGTTTTTCTCTTCTTAATCAAAAGCAAAACGATTGAGGAAAAGAAAATCTTCTGGGGTGCAGAATATTCACTTATTGGATCTGTTTTCAATTTTTTGAGGATTATTTATTTGGACCATGATATTAGGTCGTTGTGCAGCTTGCAAGAACCAGGGAAGGAAGTGCCTTTCAGATTGCATTTCTCTCCTTACTTCACTCCCAATGATCCTCAAAGATATTTGACAGTTCACAGAATCTATGGTCGGAGTAACGTTGGAAGAATGCTTCAGGTAATCAATTCATAAAATTCTATGTAAATATACATATAATCACCATATTATTTCATTTGTTATAAATAAATGTTGTGTCCTTCTAACAAACCCCTTGACGACATATAGTAGTGTTACAACCAAAGATTTTGGATGTAACACTACTATATTACGATGATTTTGGTGCATTTCCTCTTCTATCTCATTCTTATGTCTTTTTCTGCTTCATGTGGATTAATCTCTGTATTAAGCTTCTTTTACTATATTAATTAATCAAGTCAGATTATTTAAGCATAAGTAGAACTGTTTGAAATGTTTTTATTGTACTTTCCCCCTTGACAAGGTCCATCTTTTTTTAAAACAAAATTGGTGTTGTGGATTGAAGTGAAAAATTCATGTTTTGATTGTTTGGGTTACTTTTGGTTTCAGAGACATGGTGAGCATCTTTAAGGTATCTCAATGGTATGTTTTGTTTCAGAATCCTTCTCCCCACCATCAACCTCTTCGTCCCGCAACATAATAAAATCAAACGAACACGCATAATCATATTCATATTAATTGATGTATCAAATACAATAGACATATTCCCCGTGGAACGCACGGGAAAAAAACACTAGTTTATTTTAAATTTTTTAACGTTTTAAGCTATTATTATAGTCATCAGACAATCAAATCGTAGTATATTCAAATTCCCTTCCAAAAATGGAAACCTTTTATCAAAAGTTAATATGTTTTCTGTTTTCATTTTCAGAAAATAGAATTAAAAATACGTTTGTTTAAATTTAGAGAATATTTATTTTTCAGAAACATTTTCATAAATAAGCCAAAATTGAAAGTTGGAGAAAATATTGGTGCATGTTCTTCATATTTAAATTCAATCAATATGAGTTGAGGAGGGGGAGGTCCAATGATCAATCCCTGACGGATGTAATTTATCTTTTAGATGTACAAAAAAAAAATTCAATCAATATATTTCTAAATAATTTTTTAAACAAATTAATTAAAAGTATATCAATCCTTAATATCACTAATTTTCATTATAAATTTTATTCATTTGTTCATTAATAAAAACCCTTACATGTAACCTCTACTACCAGTGAACACGTTCTCAGAACTTTTGACATCTTCCTTTCAAAGAGTCTGAAGGTACATTGTCCCTTCAAAAAACCCTTATACATCATTGTTTTCCCTCTTTTAACTATCTTTAGGTGCTTCAGCTGCTGTAAGTTTTTTTACCTCTCCTGTTAGTTGAGCTACTTCGTAAACTCTCCTTCAAGGATAGAAGCTAGAAGCATATAGCCCATATTCCACTTCTTAAGGAAAACTGTGAGAAACATTGATCATCTTATGACATTGTTGGATGTCTCAGGTTGTGAAGGAATTGGAGGAGGATTTGAAGATATCTAGTGTTCCACATGAGATACACATATATCATGGCAAGAGACACGCATTTATGAACAGCAACATAGGAATGCCTAATGGAGATGAAGTTGCAGTTCAGCTTGCCTGGTACGGTGTTGCTTCGAGTCATGGATGACTTATTATTTGTATAGTTGAATCACTAGCTGAAATGTGATAAAATGCGATATTCTATCTTAGGTAGAAAGGTAACATGAAGCTCTATTTAAACATGGTGGTTCTTAAATTTAGGTTCTTACTTTTGAGAAATTTGACTTGAGGAATAATTTTGAAATAAGTGTGGTTTTTTTGAATTAAAAAACTATGATCTTTGACTTGTGGTGCCATTGTTCATAAATTCCGACCATGATGTTTTTCCCATAAGTAAACAATCAAATTTGTCCTTAACAGCAATCGCAGCAAAACAAAAAAAAATCAACACAGCCCAGGGTGTTAGCAATTGCAGCTCTAAGATGTTAGAAAATGAACAGGCTTGATCGTGTTGGAAATCAAAACAAACGGACGTTTCAGCAACTGCGTTGTCGTTGCGTCGTGCTCAAGTGCCGTCTACAAGCCGCCTCTACGCCCACGCGACACCGGCGTGGTATGAGTGGAACATGTGACATAAAGTTTGGGACCACCAAACCATGCACATGTGGCACTATATCCTCTCTTTGTCTCTTTGTTGAATGGTTGACATTTAATGATATATAAATGCTTTGAAAAGTTGCTCTCCTTTCTATGTGGGACTTGTTTCAAATCCATTAAATGGAAAATCAACACACTTGTTATTTTGGAACAATATGTAATTATTACTACTAGAGTAATTATTACAACACAAGATTGCTAGTCCTATGGCAGGTCCCAGAACAATCAAGAAGACTCCAACGGTGAGCAGATGGGATTTTCTCTAAAGCACCCAGACTTGCCAAATAATCAGCCATGTGATTTGACTCTTGGTAAATGCGAGCAACTCCAATGCCCACTTCAGCACATAACAGGTCAAAAAGATTGAGGTCTTGAATTAGTTTCCATAGCCTTCTCACTTTATTGCATACCCAACCAACTGCAAGGGACTAGTCACTCTCGATCTGAACATGACGCAACTGGAATTGATGACGTACAAAACAGAAGTGCATTTAGAATTGCCTTCTTCTTAAAATCAGTTCTTATTTTCAGTTCTGTAAACTGAAATTCTAAAACATCTCAGTGATATTGATCAAGATCCTATCTCCTTTCTCCATGGATTGGATCTAATTAATGGCTTGAGAGTAGTATTCACCCAAAGGAAGAAGAAATCCAAAAGATGGAGGAGGTAGAGATTATGTTCGGGCGTCACATTCCTTCTAGGTTGAAGGTTTAGTAAGCCTTGATCAGGAGAAGTCACAAGAACCTTGCATTCTGAATAATTTTCAAAGAAAGAAAAGCCACAAGAGGTTCACTCTTGATCAAGGTTATTAAAACCGGACCGGTAATTAAACCGGTGAGAGCATTGGTTCCAGGTTCATTGGTTCAACCGTAGTTAAACCGTGGTTCAACCGGTATAGCCGCTATAAATTAAATAATATAATTTTAAATATATAATATGAGGTAATATTGAAAAAAAAAAGGACAATGTCCATAACCTCATAAATAAAAATTACACAATATGGTTAGAATTACATATATGCTTATTCTACCATGTTTTTTTATCTAACCTTTTTTTTTTAAGTTATCTAACCTTACTTATACAACTTTTTAATTTTTGGTCAACTTTCTTAAACTACTATAAAAACTTTAGTTTAATATGAAATAGTGATTATGCTATGCCCAGTGTTTTTTTACACGGCCAGTAACTTGCTCCAGTCATAAGTTTCAAAAAAAAAAATTAAAAAGTAACTTGGTCCAGACATTATAGTAACCGTAGGCCCAAACGTTTTCTAAATTGACTTTGTAACTACAAAAATAATGCCAGACAAGTAAATAGTAAGCCCACAATAAAACCCTAGTATACTTAGATGCCCCCATTCAGCCTTCATGTTATCTCCTCTAGCTTCAGCAGCCGCAACATTTGACAGATATCCACTCCCTCTCATACGTTTCCTTCCTAGACAACCAGATCCTTTCATGGAGGAGTGTGCGTGAGTTCTTTTTTATGCTTCTCAGAGCTTTCCATTCTCCACTTGCATTGTGTTTTTCATTTTCCACTTGCATCTATGGTGCATCTATTTCAATAGATCTTTTTTTTTCCAGATATCTTTGCCAACCGGCACCCGCTGAACCGGCCGGTTTTCACACGGTTCACCGGTTTTTGACCGGTTTATCCGGTTTTGGCCGGTTATTATTTGCTCCGGTTTTATGGTTGATTTGGACCGCCCAAGGCACCGGTTCCCGGTCGATTCGGTCGAACCGGCCGGTCCGGTCCGGTTTTGACAACCATGCTCTTGATAATTCTCTAAGGGTTTCGAAGAGAGAACTTGGAGAGTTTCTCTAAACTCACAAAATATCAATTCAGTTATGACAAAAGTTGTGGAGGGAAATTCAAAATGGAGCTTATATAGCCCTCTCCCTAAATGCACGATTTGTTTGGTTTAGAAGAGAAATAGAGGAGAGAGAAGATGGGTAAAGAAAAAGAAGTGAGAAATAAAACAAATTTTGTAGGTCGTTTGGTATGATAGAGATAGAAGAGAAAGAGTGAGGTTAATAACAATAAAAGAAAAAAAAATTATTTTATTAAATGACATTTGTACCTACCTTTGAAACATTTTCTTGCATTCCTGACATTGTTTGACCGTCAGTCAAAGGTCATGATAGAGGTGAGTCACTCTCTCTTCTCCATCTCTCTCTTTTCTTTTCTCTCTTCTCCATCTTATATCTACCAGACAAGTCGTAAAGGTGGCACCACTATGCTAATGGTACCCATGGTGGGCCAACTCCTATGTTACCCCACTCATACTTACATGTTTGCCTAATTTTCGACCCATGACTCGAAACCTTTGAAGGTCATAGGCAACAATGTTGCTCAAGAAGAAACAACCTTGACTTGAGTTCTTCGCAATCGAATTATTTGGTACAAATTCCTAACTATATTGGTCAGAATCTTTGTTTAAAAAAGAGAAAGAAGTTGTATGACCTACAGAGGGCCTAATGCAATGTCAATTGCTAGCGGATTATCTATAATAACCCCTTCACACATGTTTACCTTGTCATTTGAAAAATAAAGGGAGTAAAGAGGATGAAGTAATACTTGTAGAGAGAAGATTCTAAAGGGGTTACTAGGGGGTTGGTAAAAAACTTAAATGAATCCTTCAAAATTCCTGAAATTTAGGAGACTAAAATCTTTGAGAATGTTTTTCCCCATATTAAGAAAATAAAAAGTAAATGGAATATAATACAAATAGATACGAAACCTAGAGAAAAACACAAAATTCAAAATAACAATATGATAAAAGTCGCGACATTTTTACATGTCTTTATGATTAAGTCATAACTGCAACATACGATTATTCATTAATCATGATGATGTTTCAAGATGGAAAAGAAAAGAAGTCTTACAAAGAACCGAATGACGATGATTAAGAATAGATGAATTGCATCTCGGCCAGACACTAGTTCAAAGTAAGCACCTTAAAAAATTGTTTTTACCTTTGAATGTTTGTGTAGCTTCTAGTACATTTCATATGAAGTAAACTTGTTAAAACTTGAGGCTCATGTTCCAGTCGGCCCATGTACATTAGATTCCAAGTTGGAGGCTCTTGTTCTGGTCGGCCACAAAAGCCTATCAAGCAAAGTAACGTCCAAGTAAAGGATCCACAGTCAAGTACACTTCATGATGGCCAGTCGAGACGATTATAAGCCACTTTTATCTCATCCATCTCATAGCCAAGCAGATTGAGTCCGGCTCAACTGTAATAACATTACAAAGTTTCTCATATGCAACACACACACACTCTTTTGAACACATACACTACACTACTTGTGCTGCTAAGGAACCAATGCAATCTGCAGCCTCACATATCCAATCCAATCATCTTGTAAAAAGAAAAGCAATACAATTTGAAAATCATTGATTTCCTAGTGAAATATTACATGTAATTCTGTAGAATCATCAACTAGCTACATCAAAAACAAGATCAAAACACACCTATAATGTAGTAACCAAGCGCAGGCACGATTCAAGCATTTGATCAAACAGTTTGTTTCCGCTGGAATCCAGTCCCAGGGTCATCATCAGAGGGGAAAACCTCAAGGCCCGTGACGACGGCATCCGGCGGTCCACGCCGACACCGCTGCTCCATTTCCTTCACCGCATCAGGCTTCCCCGAGAACAGAGCCTCCACTGACCCATCTTTCCGGTTCCGGACCCACCCCTTCAGCCCTAGCTCCGTCGCATTATCCACCGTCCAGTTCCTGTACCACACCCCTTGTACCCTCCCCTTTATCACCACTCTCTCCTGCACCACATTCAAAACCAAAACCATCACACAAACAATCATCATCAGTAAATTGAAAAAAGAGAAGAAAAATTTATTGGGTTTGGCGATTTGGCTCTGCGCACCGTTTTGGAGTCGGAGGAAGGTTGAGGAGTTGTCATTGCAGAGAGAGAGCGAGGGGGAGGATGAGGGAGAGAGAGATGAATCGAAGAAGGGTTTGAATGAGGGAAATGGAAGTTTCTTGAAGCAGATTTGATGCTGAGATTGCTCCAATACGCGAGGAATCTGGGTCTCAGGTGAATCATCCTAATCGTGGTTGAAGCTATTCGCAACGACATTGTTAATTAAAAATAAAAAAATAAAAAATTTGTTTATTGCGTTAAATAGAAGTAGTTTTTCTTTTGGTATATCGGAAAAATAAACAGACAAGAAACAAAAATTACAAAGCTAACAAATCTCTAGCCAGAATCATTCTCCAAAGTTTCCACAATATCCAAACAATCAACTTCGCAAGTAGCTCTCCTAACATTGGCATTCCACAAGAGTGTTATGAACTATTCATTTTCTGAAAGGAAAAACAAAAAATGAAGGATTTGAAATTTTATGGGCTTGTTTGGTGGTCAGTATATGATAAGACCATGATAGAATAACGGTTGGATAAAGGCAAAATATGATAAAAACATGATAGATTTTTATCTTATCTTGTATTTGAGGTGGACAAGATAATGATAGATATGATATAAATAATAAAAATATATCAATTTAGCTAATTTTTACACTCTAGTTATTTTATTTGTATAGAGTAATTTTTCTCAAAGGTTTTTTTACTAATCTAGATTGATATATCGGCTTCTGAGCCAAGTATACATTAATCAATGTTCTGAAAAGAAATGTAAGTGAGTAAATTGTAAATTATAAAAATTTATTAGAGCAGAAACATGGCAAATTAAGGTAATAAGGGATGAAACTCCTCTACTTTTTCCGCATGCTATTGCTAAAAAAGGTGAATGAACTATGTGAATGTTCAAATTAGTATCTAAAGGTGTTGTGCATCGATAAGTTCATCCTTAACTTAGGAAATAGCCTTTGTGATTTCTGATTGTGTGAATTATCAATCAAGTTAGTTTTTGCAATCAGATAATTCACTAGTCAAATTAGTCATAATCAACAGTTTATACAATAAGAGCTACGAGGTACAGGGTCGTGTACAGACTTTTCGGGGCCTAAGGCGAAAATGTGAAAGGGGTCTTTCCTTATAATAATTTTAAAGAGACTTAATATATTATATAAAATATAAATTTATATATTAATCTTCTTATTTTTTTAGCTGCAAAATCATTTGTTGTATCATGTTTTCACCATTGTCAGTATCATCTCTAGGTAGTTGTTCTACACCGTTGTCCGCATTATTTAAAGGTGGTTGTTCAATAACATTTTCCTCGTTGGTTAGGGAATTGGGATAGGTTAATAGGGATTTACTTTTTTTTTTGTGAAACTTTAAATGACATTAATTATGATATTGATTAATGTTCTGGGAATGAACATTGAAGAGAGGTATAGTACCTAGAGGTAGAGGGATTGTGCTAAGAGAGAATCAGAATGAGAGAGAGTGTGCTGAATTTCGAGTATTATTTCATCCAATGAGCCCAAAAGTCCCCTACACTTGATAACTACCTCCTATTTATAGAGCTTGGGTACTACCTATTGGGCCAATTGGGCCTCCGAGGTCAAGGCCCATCCGAAGGCCAGGGCCCCGCCTCAGGGCGGGATACATGCTGGGCGTTGCCCCTCTAGGGGCTCGCCCAGTCCACTAGTCCACAAGACACCGAGCTCGAGGTACGAGAGCTAAGGGTGTCTTTTAAATGCTTTTACATATGTCTTACAGTACACCAGAATCTGCACTGCCAACATGGCTTGAGAAAAGAGAAGTAAACTATATCGCCAACATGGCGTGAGCAAAAGGAAACTTGCATTTTCAGTTACCCAGTCCACTGACTTGACGAGCAACCCGAGCTGGCAAGTCCACTAGTCCACAAGCGGCGAGAACGATTACTTCGTATTGGCGATAAGTTGGAGCAGGTGTATGATCGTTCGCCGGCGGAAAAGGTGGCAGGCATGGGTCATGTGCTGATCATTCAATCACCGACTGGCGGTAACCCCGGCGAGCGACTGAACTTTGTTGTTGGTGTCACCTGTCAGGCGATGGTGTTTGATCTTTATAGTGGCGAGGCTTTTCGCGCTTTCCCACAAACAATAACAATTGGGTTTGACAGCCAAAAGATGAAGGGCGAGCGCCCTTGGTCCGCAAGTCCACAAGCTCGAAGCAGGAGAGCGAAGTGTGTCTCCAAACTGTGACCGTCAATCTCTGTCCCCTTGTGATTCCCCTAGCAAGTCGCCCGTTGCCACTTTCCACTTGGTACGGCGTTCCTCGGCTGGCGGTTTCGACCAACGCGCAGGAACTATTCCCAAGTTTCTAGTTGCAATAGCTTCCCCGCCTAGAAGATCACCTAGCCACGCTACTTGGCGGGATCAACAAAGGATGTATAAAGCGTGTAGGTCGCCGACATGGCGCAAATGAAACACAAACCGCCAATAGCGCAAGGAAATACGCAAATACATGAATCTCCGATTGACGCGGGACCTAGAAAGATGGTGTACAAACGCCTACAAGATTAAGGAGTCGTGGTGGCCCGCCTTATATGACGTGACTCGCTGAATAGAAGCTGGCTCGCCTGATGACATGGTCTCCCGCCAATCTCCCCCGCATCCGCCCCTCGTAGCATCTTCATGGATCAAGTTGCTTCCTGGGCGAGCCCCCTAATATGGCGAAGGGACTCAACCAGTCCACAAGACACCGAGCTCGAAGCATGAGAGCACAATGTGTCTTCAAGCTGAAGTCGCCGCCGCATCGTCCCTAGGAGAAGATCCGCCCAGCACGCATGCTCCTTCACTCGCCATAGTCTACAAGTCCACCAGACTCTGTGTCCAAGTCATGAGGAGTAGGAGTGTCCTCACTTGCCGCATCGCCATCACCATCTTGCTTTAGCCTTATAAGAAATTAGTTTGACTTGCTCGCCACTCTCAGCGTAAGGCCGCCACCATTTTGCGGTAGGTCGCTACCCTCATTTTTGGCGGTAGGTCGCAACCCTCATTTTTGGCGGTAGGTCGCAACCCTCTTGCGGTAGGTCGCGACCCTCTTGCGGTAGGTCGCCACCATTTTGCGGTAGGTCGCTACCCTCATTTTTGGCGGTAGGTCGCGACCCTTTAGCGGTAGGTCGCCATCCTCTTGCGGTAGGTCGCGACCCTCTTGCGGTAGGTCGCCACCCTTAGCGTGAGGTCGCCACCCTTTTGGCGACTTTTGTGTGTCTAAAAACTGAGTCTTACAGGTCGCCACCCATAGCGTTTGGTCGCCACCCTTTGGCATGAGGTCACCACCCTAGCGGTAGGTCGCCACCCTTGGTGTGATCGTCCCATTTCGGGACTCAAAGTGCTTTGGGTTCCAATGGCCAGTTGGATTACCAAAGCGGTGCTCAGTAGAATGGGCAATTTGTACCCCACACATCGCCAATGAATCCGGTGGTTACGTGGGCTTTTCCGGGGCTAATTTAGTTCATCGTGAAACTTGTTCCACTTTGTAACTAAATCGCGCCATCAGGAGCTTGTCCCACCCAATAACAAACCGCTTATGGAAGAGTCTTCCAAGTTTCATAAAACTTTAATGGTGTGCCTCAATTCACCCACTCCTTCTCTTTGATCCGATTTGCTCCTCTCTGTCTGAATCAAAACCAGTGAAGACAATATAACTTCTACTATCAACTTCAAAATAAGAAAATTAGGAAATACAACAACTGAGAAGGGAATCAAATGAAAGATGGAGGAAAAGTTTGAAGGAATTGGAAAATTTGTTGCCAGCGATCTTAACCATAGTAACGCTTTACTCGCCAAACTTCCACGGCCAAAACAAAACGTGCCCGCCAGAATTCCGCCGCCGGAGTAAAACGTGCTTGCCAGATTCCAACGCCAGCGACGTTCTCCCGCCGCCGAACTCCATCGCCAACAACACTTGCTCGCCGCCTAACCTCAAAACGTGCTCGCCAAAGCCAACGCGTGCTCGCCAAAGCAAACGTGATCGCCAGAATTCCAACGCCTCATCAAAAAACGTCTCGGGATTGGCTCTGCTCTTCATGTATTGTGCTCTGGACAGATTCCTCGCCTTCGTTCTTTTCTTCGTCATTACCGATCTGCTCTCCCTCGCCTACATGCTTCCTCGATCTGAAGCTTCACCTCTGTTGACGCTCTTCATTGTCGGTCTGAACCGTGTTGCTCCGATCTGCCATCGCTGGATGCGCCTTGAAGAATCTCGATCTGTCATTCTCTCGTGAACGCACCTTGTTCTTTCCCCTCCGCCTTGCCACCGATCTGAAACTCCTCCTTTTATCGCTGCTTGGGCGACGTGTCGCCCTTTTCCAACTTCGCGCGCTTTCTTTTGAAAGCGTCGTCCTCCTCATCAAGAATATAAGTGCTGGCGCGAGCACGCATCTCCTCCATCGAACGCGCCGGCTTACATGTCAATTTGCTGTTCAACCCTCCCGGTAGCAAACCGTTTTAAAACGCTAAAGCACAAGCTCGAGGCTCCTCGTCCTCAACCTTGACCGACGCTGCGCTGTACCTTGCCATGTACTCTTTCAGTGATTCTCCTTCTTGCTGGCGAATATTATATAGGTCGTTGATCGTCACCGGCTGATTCTTATTCGCCGAGAATTGCACTAGAAACTTGGATGAGAAGTCTCTGAAATTTGAAATCGATCCGCGCGGCAAAGTTGTGAACCACGCCATCGCCGTCGATTTGAACGTCGATGGAAACATCCTGCACTTCACCGCATCTGACGCCGCAATTATCACCATCTTCGTATTAAAATACAGAAGATGATCCTTCGGATCGGAATCTCCGCTGTAAGAATCCAGAACTAACGTTTTCATGTTATCCAGAATCGCCACACTCTCGACATCTTCCGAGAACGGACGGAACTCAGCCACGAAATCTGCTTCTCTGCTTCCATCATCTCGCTGCTCGCGGCGGTAGAAATCTAACTGAGCCTATAGATGCTCATTCCGCTGCTGGATGTTGCCAATGCTGCGCATCAAATGGCGCCATTGCTCCTGCGTCACCGCCGGTTGTTGTTCCGGAGCAGGTGAATTCTCTGGTGAGCGCTCCAGAGATCCCACCTGTGAAGGCGATGGAGGAGGTGGTGGTACAGGAGGTGATGGAGGAGGAGAAGGCGATTGTACTCCTGTCGTTAGTACCGGAGAATCCAGGACCACACGATGAGGCCGCCGAGGCGGCGAAATCCGCTGTCGCATTGGTGAATGATGTTGCCTCCTGCGACGAGTCTCCATCCAAACCAGAAACGATGCAAACTCGATCGGAAAACCAATCACTAATCACAGAATCAAAATCAGAAAACCAGAGAATTGCCTAATCACAATCAGAGGTAACTTCATGCACAATCAATCCACGTGAATGGGAGTAGAGAGTTTACAGTTCCCACAGACGGCGCCAAATGTTCTGGGAATGAACATTGAAGAGAGGTATAGTACCTAGAGGTAGAGGGATTGTGCTAAGAGAGAATCAGAATGAGAGAGAGTGTGCTGAATTTCGAGTATTATTTCATCCAATGAGCCCAAAAGTCCCCTACACTTGATAACTACCTCCTATTTATAGAGCTTGGGTACTACCTATTGGGCCAATTGGGCCTCCGAGGTCAAGGCCCATCCGAAGGCCAGGGCCCGCCTCAGGGCGGGATACATGCTGGGCGTTGCCCCTCTAGGGGCTCGCCCAGTCCAATTAATTTAAAAAAAGATGATTTTGATTGACTAATTTTTAGGGAAGAGAGAAATTCAAAATTATTTTACTTTGATCAGTTAAAATTTGTTAAGAGTAACTACTAATAAAAAAAATTGGGGCCTAAAAATATTTTGCTTTTTGGGGGGCCTTAGGCTGATGTCTAATTTTCTTAACATAATACACGACCCTGACGAGGTATTTTCTTCTTTTAGAGAAACTTACTAGGGTCCAAAACTTTTAGAAACCAACAATTTAACCATTCACAACTACACATTTGTTTTTGTTAGAGATGTATGAAATAAATTGAAGGGGTTGTCAAACGTCATTTACAACCATATGACAATAAATCTCTATGGTACAACTACAATGCATAAATACATGAGAAAATGGAAAAATATGGACAATCAAGCTAACATAACGGGCATGCAAGAACTACACTACATGCTCTTTCTTTTTTGTTGGGACTGGTAGAAGTGTTGGACCTGGTCCAAGAGAGGCCCAATAATGGTTGGGTATTTCTTTCTAGGCCCATTTGCGGGACGAGAGGATGGCGAGGAGGTTAGTTTTGCGGGTGTTTCTGGGGGCGAAGCACATGACGGCGAATGTGGTGGACTGGAACGGCGGAGGGAGGGTGGTGGCGAGTGCGTCGACGGTGGAGCAGGCGATAGCAAACGCGTTCGATTGGGGGAGGAGCTTCAACGTGAAGGCAGCAGCATCGGTCGGAGAGGTGCTGGCAATGCGGCTGAAGACGGAGGAGCCGGAGATAGGGATGGGAGGTAGAGTCGAGTTTGACGTCGAGAAGGAGATCGAGAAGAAGGGCCATGACAGTGGACACAAGGTGTGGGCGGTGGTTAATGCTTTGAAGAACAGAGGCGTCAAGGTTGTCATCTCCAACGAATCATCATAGTGTAGGTTAGTGAATTGCTTTTGTATTCTGTGAGTTGTTGTTTCTTCTCAACATGTAATGTGCTTGTACTTGGTGACAGCATGCTAGAATGAGTAGTTTGAGTTGTTTGGTTGGATTAGAAAACAGAAACTATAAACAGATTTTAGCCAACCAATCATAGCTTAACTGTACCTACCTCCCAAGCATGATCAAGTTAGTGAATAAACTGTTGTGGAATATGTTGAAAAACATTAAGACATGAAACTTGATCTGTTGCCTATTTCCTAATCACAGTAAGCAATTCTAAACCATACTACAATCAATGTCATGATTTCTGGATAGAGGGCATCACCATGTACTGGTGAGGAAATATAGTAATAGAACCCTTTTTCTAAGCTTTCTTATAATCTCCAATAATCCCAACAAAACCCATGACAGTAAGCTTTGGATTAAAACTACCATCAACATTTTGTTCCTTTGATGTGAAAGTCTTTTCATCCAATCCAACTATTTCGTTGCTTTGAAGAAACGTTGCCTCAAAAAAATATGTTTTTTTTCATTGGAATGTGAGCTAAGGTGGGTTAAAAGCGTATCCCAACAACCAACAAGGTCTAGCATAGATAGTAGATAGTTGAGATCCTTAAGAATCTAGTTCAGGTTCGAATCTTGGGCAATGCGTATGGAAAATGATTTATTGGGAGAGGTTTACCCACTTAACATGATCTCAGAGCCTTGGGGGATGTAGGGCTTTCTCACTTATAATTCTCTAAATAAGGAGCAGCGTCCTTAATACCATCACCAAGTAACTCCATGTAATCATCAAATTCATTCCCAACCCACTTCCAAGTTGTAATATCCCATAGAGCTTCGCCAAAGATCCCAAAGAACTATTATAAATAACACACAGTGGAGGCTTGAAATCTAGGACAACACCCAATCCTTAACATCAACTACTAGAAACTGATTCCAACATAAAGCACCAATCCTCATCCAAATCTCTCTTGAATGGGGACAATCTCTCAGGCAATGAAGAATATCTTCTAGAGAGTTTGAAGTTTGAACAAGGTGGGCAGGCAATGAAGAATATCTTCTAGAGAGTTTGAAGTTTGAACAAGGCGGGATTAGCAACCAAATTGCATGTTAACCTCCACTGGTTAACAAGAAGCACCTCATGTAAGATGATACATACAAAGACACATATTTTTTAGGAACCTTTAACTTCCAAACTCGATGCCAAGGCAAACCAGAAATCTGATCTAATTCCCTTTGCATAAGCCATTCATAAGCTTTTTTACTAGAATAAAATCCATTCCTCCACACCACACCCCCAGATCCTCTTTAGAATCATCCAAAGTTGGAGGACATTGCAGAACATGTTCAAGAAAATAACTTGGAACAGAAGTACACTTATAATCCAAGAACCAATTCCCTTCACGGATTCAATCACACATTCTGAGATTCATGGCATTGACATGAACAAAAGGAACAAAATGTGAGAATAGATATGCTCCTAACTTGGCATAAGTTTTGGTTAGGACAACAACACCTACAAATAGAAGAAAAATGAATGATCATTAAGCTATGAAAATCTTGTAGATTTATTGCTTTATTTTAAATGCTTTCATAGTTTAGTCTTCATTTTGTTGGGTGAATATGCATGAGATCTTATTTGGTTTTGCTCTCATATAAATGTGTTTAAAAGAACTCATGAAAATTGATAAATTATATTTTTCATTATTAAAAGACTTGGAACAATTTGGAAAATGTTTTGAAAGGTTATATATGTGTTTTGAAAATTTGGATAGCAACTTTCAGTAACACATTACCCGTTTTAATCTGAGGTTACCAGTGTTGTTACTGGAGAGAGAAAACACATACTACTAATCGATTACCATTAGTGGTAACTGATTACCACTTTAGCAGAGTTTTTTTTTACCACTTTAGCAGAGTTGCTAAAACGTGAATTTTTCATCTGTTATGAACTCGAATTCCGTTTAGTTCATTCATCTCTCACTTATACACTTTTCTTTGTTTTCTAATGGTCTTTTATCACCTATAAATAGTTTTCAAAACACTTTTTTACTAGGAGCTGTTGAGTTAGATGAAATCCTTTGAAGTAACAAGATGTTATGCCTAAAAGCTTCAAATTTTAGTCTCTAATTGATTTTTTTCCAGGGAGTTTGCGTTGAGAATGTGCTGGACTCAGTTGGTTGCGTCCCTTCAAAAGATCCAAACAGAACGTTTGTATTTGCAAAGATGGTAAAATCTTGGAATTTTAAATGTCCAAATAGATACATCCAAAATTTCTGTTCAAAAATAAACTTTGTTCAAAACTTCAAATGAAGTCAAAATCATAGCTCAGGCCAGGACCACGCTTTGTTTGAACAGAAACCGACTTGCCTTAGCCTTCTACAAGACCGAGCTCGTGTCTGCTGCCACAAAAAACAGCCTCTCTGACCTCACCCCACGCACCAACATGTCCAGAGATTCACCATCATGATAGCAGCAGAAGTCCTCTAATTTTGTTGAGAAGCTCGCAGATTCAGATGAGGTTGAAGGTATGAAAAACGGTAGAAAGGGGGGTTTGAATAACATTTTCAGAATAAAACTTCCACCTTAAGATTTTGACAAATCTTTCGAGAACAAACAAGGTGCTTAAGATAAGAGAATAGAAAAGCACACAAGGATTTTATCCTTGTTCACTTGATGAATCACTCAAGCTAGTCCAGTCCACCCGTTAAGGTGATTTCTTCCATCTTAGAATGAAGGCAATCCACTAATCAGGTAAATGTTACAACTGCACTTGAAACCTACAAGTGACTAACAATACACTGAATTAGCTCTCACTAAGATTCACTCTCTTAGTCTTCTCTAGGATCCGATCGACCTTGATCTCCTAAAGGTAAACTAAACAACTGTTTAGGAAAGATTGTTTACAAAGAGATTGCTTCCAAAAAGCTGTAGTAAACACAATGAATTCGAAGATGAAAGAATGCTTAGAAAGTTTGAATATAGCTTGCGCGTGTGAGATTCTTCCAACCGCATCTTTCAATCTCCAGCCTCTATTTATACTCCAAGGATTAGGGTTTGAACGCTGCATGGGAATGCTGCCATTGGAGGGCTGGTCTGGAATTTCCAGCTTCTGCTGTGGCTGAGAATGTTATGTTAGGTCGTCAGGATAGTACATCTGCTTTTGTACTTTGGATAGTGACTTGACCTTTAACCTCGTAGACTTCTGATCAGAGGAAAACTTCGAGTTGGAACTTGTGAAGCTTGTTGATCAGAGTCAGAGGGAAGCATGGATCCTCTGACCGTTGTATCTTCTGATTCTGAACTCAGAGCGAAGTACTTGGTCTTCAGAGCCATTTTGCTTCTGGACTTCAGAGTCACCACTTTTCAGCTTCTGGATCTTCAGAGCCTTCTACACCATCAGAACATCTGAACCTTCAGAGTGTCTGGGTTGTCAGAACGTCTGGATCTTCAGAACTTCAAGTGAGCTGAGTCCTTATCAGAGCTTGATTGACTTCAGATCTTCTGAAGCTTTTCTACTGTTCAGACTGAACATAGAGATTGCGAAAGCGTTGCTTGGGACACTCTTTTAAGCACAGTGCTTCTGATTAGTGTGAGATTTGATTAAGGTCAGAGCCTGTAAAAAGCTCACTTAGAAAAACACGTTAGAGTATCAAAATTGTTCATACTAAAATGTTAACTTGTAATCATCAAAACATAGAGTTGTACTACTCGATCAAAACTTGATCTTACAGAGGTTGTGAGTTGTGACCTATGATTTTGGAGTTTGATTATGCTCTCTGAAGAAGGGTCGAAGAAAACAAGTTAAGTGCTTTGAAGATTTCATCCCCACCTCGGAAAGACAAGGTCTTTGGGTGACCACATGAGGGAAAGAACTTGACTTTGAACAGAAAAGGTAGACTTAAGGAAAACAAAATTTGATTTTGGCTTTGGATAAAACCGGTCTGAATTATAAAACTCGATTTCTGATTTGGTTTCCACTCAATAAAGTGGATAATTAAAACAATTGGACTGTTTTTTTTTTACAATGGCTTGGTTATGGTTAGGGTTTGGTTCATAAATCCGGTTATTGTCTCTATCACCTTAACACACTTACAATTTACAATTTCAGATTTGGGAGCAAGATTCATTGAGCTTTCATGTGTGTTCATTCATTTTTAGGGTTTCTTATTCTAGATTGAGAATAAGGAAATTCTCTGTCTAGAAACCATAGAGTTTGGTGTGATTGTTTGCAAGTGGGGTGCTTGCATAGTTTTGGGTTTTAGAAAATTTCAAGAGACTTTTGTGTGAGATTTGTAACTTGGTTCTTGGAAATTGAGTGGATGAATCTCGAAAAAATTCAGGGATTGGACATACCCTTTAGTCGGGGAAGGTGAACTGAGATAAAATCTCGTAATACGAGTTTAATAAAAAATGTGTGTCCATTTTGTTCTCGTGACTGCGACTTTTGGATAAACTACTTAAGGATGCTCTAATTGCATAAACTCATATTCATGAACTAATTTGACGAATTTATTGAAGTAAATTGAAAATAAGTTATAGATAGCTTTAAATTTGTATTTATAATATAATATGAATAATTAATTTAAATAAGCTTAAAACCATTTATAGGTAGATTATAAGTGTTCACATAAACTCTTTCAAGCACATACATAAATGTTTATACTGTAAAATAAATTTAAATAAGTTGTTTCAAACATGTCAATGCCAAGATTAATTTAATTTTTACAGTTTATTACATCTTTTTACAATTTAATTAAATTAAATCAGTCTAAGGATATTCTAACCCCGTCAAAACTTATACCATTCTCTCTTCACAAATGATTAAAATAGTACCTACAGACCTACGACTAGAATAGGCATTGAACTTCAGGCGGGGACGAGAATATTAAAAATTTGGATTCTAGTTTCAAACCTTATCCAAACTACATATAAAAAAAAAGTCAAGAATGAAACAGAACATTGTCTAGAAAAGAATTTACAATTGAAATCAACTTGTGCCCAAAAAATTAGACAAACTCTACATGTGCATCAAATGGATATTCAATTATTCAATGGTAAATGAAGCTTGGATGACGAGTGTTGAGTGGAGTGCACGTGGTTTTTGAATCAGAATGATCTTGGGCTATATTTCAAGGTAAATTCTTCGCTTTGACTATGGGCTTCATCAGAGAAGGAAGATGATATTTAGGGTGTCTAAAAATTAAATGTTTTCGTTAAATAATATTCTATAGTAAATTTGTATTTAGTTCATACGGTTGGCTCAAAAGATCATGATGCTCAATATCGTACTAGACGGTCCAAATAACTTACAACTAAATAATTATCGTGTTGATTGGTTCGGAAGACTAAAGGAAGATATATTTTATCTCAATAACTAGCCGAGTAAAACAAAACTGAAATAATAATTAAGTAACTAAAGACTGTCAAACTAACTATATCTCAGAAGTTTTCTACAAAAATGTCACTAAGACTCAAAGCCTTCACATGTCACGTATTTAATAAATATATGTTTGGTCATTTAATTGCATAAGCATTGCCAATTTTGCTTTCTGAGGGTTCTACTTTGAGTTTTTCTTTGAGATTTGAGCATATGTATCTCCTTCATCGTATCTTACATTGCACTGTCATGTCGGAAGGTTCATCCAGAATACTACCACCGGAGATTGAGAGAATCCTTCTGATGAGGAAAACCACATACTTTTTTCTTAAATCAATAGATTAGTAATAGGTCATTTGTACATAAGAAATTAGCAATACATATTACTATGGGAAATAGACATTCTCCATGTACCAAGTATTCATTCACCTAGAAGCCACCTTAATTAAATACTGCAATGGAAGAGACGTGTTCAAGTAAAGGAAACCTTCTCATTGTGAAGGCGTAAAAATTCAAACTCCAACACAAGGCCAGGTATTGCAGACGTGGAAATGGGACCCAAATTGTACCACTCTTGACCGCGGTGGCTAACCACGTTTTTAAGAGTCAATAAAGTCAGGGCCCAAATCCAAACCTTTTTCAAACCCAAAAGTGGCCAACATTAATGTTTGTTTCAACCCCAACCCCATAGTGTAAATAATAATCCTAGTTGCTGGTAAGGAGGTCCACTATGATGGTTGTTATTCTCATCATGTTATGCATGTCAATGGATGCATCATGTCATGTCATACATGTATGTACATCATAACATCATGAACCATGATGATCCATAAGTAGCTGACGATTTTTTGTGCGTTTCATAGTCACTGCTGAGTCAGAAACGAGGGCCACGCTCATGACGAGCCTCCCTCTCTTGTACGAACTTTCTGGAATTTTAAATTTTTTAATAACAAATTCAGTTGGCAAAATCTCATTTTCAGTTTAAATATTTCTATCTAACTAGCACTCCCCTCAAAATCAGACATTTTATTTATATACAAAAAACCTATTTTCATTTTTCACTCAAATTAAATTACAAACAGTAATGTAGGGGGGTGCGGTTGATACTATTGTCCAATTAAAGTAAAAGTTCAACTTTACATTGTCAACATTTTTTCTTCTTGTCAGCAATTTATGCCATATCAATTTAAATAATTATATGATTTATTATTTTAACTATTTTTGCGGTTCAAAAAATTGGGATTAGTCCCCTAAGATAGCTCAAATGGTAGGTGCTGAAGGACATATGAGTTGGGTAGAGGTCCAGGGTTTGATTCCTGGTAGGTGCAATTTATATTTTTAATGTACCAAAAAAAATTGGAATTAGTGATGCTGACAACTGTATAGGTTTCGCTAAGAAATCATCACAATAATTTTCAAATCAAACGATTGTCCGAGAGAGAGATTTTGTTCTTCAATGCACATTTATTAGGCACTCCAAATAGCTCTGAACTTTTTCTAATATGAGATTAGAGAAAAGGTAGTTGGAAAATAACTAAGGTAAATAGAAATGAGCTTTTAATGTAACTGAAAATGAAAACGGCCAAGTAAATTAAGATAAAGACTTGAAATAAATGGTTGAAAGATAATGAACACAAGAGATAAGTAAAGCTAACATAAAAGAAGGCTTGTGATTTGATTTGATGATTGTGTTGTGTGTGGTTAAGAATACCATTATTCTTATTTACTGGGAGAGTCTCAACTGACTGCAATAGTCACAGGCTTCCTAAACACTTACCCAGGTCCTAGATTCATGCTTTCACTTACGATCGTCGTGGCCTGGCTCTGAGGGCAGGACACGGATGCACACTTATTTTGGCACTTTGCTTTCTATTTTTAACCTTGTTTTTTCCCTGTAAACTCAATGTCTTTTCTTTCTATTTTTCTTTTTTCTTTAGTTCTCTTGTTTTGGGTTGGGGCACGCCTAGGGCCCCCATATATATCATTTTTAGCTTATCCACAAAAAAATACTTACAATTATGGTGTGTTTCATGTCTCTCACTCCTAGTCAGATTTGAAGACTTGGTCTCCTTTGAATATCGATTGGTCCACGCTTGTAAGAATTATTCATATATTAAGGAACAATCTCATTTCTTATTTCTAATGTGACAAACCTTATATTTGGAGTAAATATCTTGGAAATATTCTCCCCTCAGGATCCATGTTCCATTACTTGTTCCTCAAGGTCCATGTTCGATTACTTGTTCAAATCCCATCTAGGTGCAAATTTGTTTCCTATGTCGGTTAATCAATTAACTCGGCTACGATTGTCTTCCTCTCCCATCGGCTCATTCTTGAATTGACATACATGTTTTTAGTCGTTGTAAAATGACTAATATTTTGGTGCCGCCACATTTGCTCCTTGCATTCTGCATTTCAGTCGTACTATTATCAAAATGTAATGATGTTCGTCATTTTCCAAGGACAGAAAGCTATTGTTTAAACTTAAATTCCTTTTATTCGGTTATCTAAATAACCTCCCCATTTTAAAATTTCAAACTCTTATAAGTTTGTTATTCTATTTATGCAAGCATATCTTCATTCTTTATCACGTTGCTCAACTTAAAAGCCCTAGCCTTATCTATTTTTCACTTCATTCATTCATTCATCCCAAGCCACAAACCCTTGGTTTGCTGCCATCATGTCTGACAATATCGATTCCCATAACCATGAAAACTCCTATGGTTCAAATCATTATACAAGCTCTTCTCCATCTTTTCATGTTGAAAGATCCCCTACAACAATCAAGGTTATGTGAAAACAAAAGAAAACGATTGTCAGTTGTTGTAATGCCAGTAATACTAGAACTTCCTCAGATGCTTGAATCAAAGAACTCTCTCTTGTTGATCCTGACAATTGTAGATACCTTCTTGCTCCATACACCCGAACCCATGCCGAATTCCCTTTGATTCAAAAGGAATTTATTCCAATGAGTGGTGTAAAGTTGATCAAAGTAGCACAAGAAATATGAGGGTTTGAATTGTGCCCCTCTTAAAACTTGATTTTCCAAACGATGTAAAGATTTATCATCTTTGTTGGTATCGTTTGGTGCAGCGGAAGTGTAAGAGCAGAAGAGTAGACGATGCACACAAACAATTTTATCTTGGTTCACCCTCAAAACGATAGCGCTACATCCAGTCCTTGACAGCTCAAAGATTTCACTAAGCTCAAGTATCAATGACTTCTTCTTACAAGTATTCGATAGGACTTCTCCCAATGAGTATTCTTGTACATGCCTCTCCAGGCATAGCGAGTATTATTGTACATGCCTCTCTAAGTATAACGAGTATTCTTTTGCCACTCCTTTCCAAGCAAAACACAAGTATTATTTTCCTATTGCCTCTCCAGGCATTAGCGAGTATTCTTTTAGCATTACCTCTCCAGGCATTGAGTATTAGACAAGACTCCTCCCAACAAGTATTATTGTACGTGCCTCTCCATGTTTCTCCAGGAATAACGAGTATTCTTGTCCATGCCTCTCCAGGCATAATGAGTATTATTTTACCACTGCCTCTCCAGGCATTGAGTATTATTTTACCACTGTGCCTCCAGGTATTGAGTATTAGAAAAGACTCCTCCATTACAAGAATTGTACAGGACTTCTCCCAAAACAATCTTTCTCAAGATTTCTTTCTTATACTCTAAAATATCTTCTTGAAAGAGGGATAGTAGATCAATTAAGTTAATGAATCATAAAGTATTAAGGTTTGACTCTTAAGTGATTACTTTATGTTCAGTTACATGATAAAGGTAGAAAAAAATTGACTCTAAAGAATATTTACTCTACATGTTGAAGCAGATGATTATAAGTGATATAATGAATTGAGGTTCGTCATCGATCTCTGATTGTTGAGCTCTGAGACTTCTTTTCACGCTTAAGTGATTTGAGCATAAAGCTCAATTCATGAGAGCCTAAGCGCTACTTCTTCAAGTCTTCACTTCTTCCCTTTATACTCTTGAATCTTCTGTGAGTGAAAGATAGCCGTTGCAGCCCGTTGGAGTGTGTAGTTCACAAAATTTCTAGCCATTGGTTCAAACTGTACAAAAGGTAATTGCGTCAGAGCGTGGCACAATTTGTTTGAGACCTTATGCCGTAAAGATGTAATCTATCATGTAGTAGGTAGCATAGGTATGATTTTCTATGCGTTGGTGTAGAGATATGGAAATCTAATAGTGACACAAGGGGTGTACCAGGGACGGGTTTTGGTTAACCTTAACCCGACCCTAAATATTGACCGGGTCAATTCTTAGACTCTAACTCGTCTCTAGACCCGAAGCAACCCGACAATGTGCGGGTCCAATTTAGGATGAGTCTATGTAGGACGAGACCGGGTTGACCCGAGGGACAATGAACCTAAGACTATTTGATACTAATTGTAAAATTTAAAGATAATAACATATTAAAAGAGTTATAAGTGAGAACTATTTTTTAGAAGAAATAACTTGATAATAATATCTTTTGTTCAATGTTTATTTAATTCATAAGATTGATGTTAAATATTTTCATCTCATCCACATGGTAAGATAAATTTGAGCACCATCTATCACATTTTGACCATTATAATAAATTAAAATTTTATAAAATATATGCTAATTAGCACTTTTGGTCCCCCAGGTTTCAACTTTGTGCAAACAGGGTCCTTAACTTTAAATATAGCATTTCAGTATCTCAACGTTTATCTCCGTCAACAGCTTTAGTCCCCCAGCACATTTCCCTCCAAAACTTAACGTTTTTGGCTGACGTTGAATTTTTTAACTTCAACTTTTGTAATTAATAATTAAAAAATAGAAAATTATTAATTATTAATTAAAATAAACAATCCTTATTTTCATCTTCTCTCACATGCTTCTTCATCTTCATCCTTATCTTCCTTCTTCATCCTTCATCTTCATTCTCCCCAACTCATGAGAACCTAAAATCCAGTGATGAATGATTTTTTAGAAAACAGAATCTGATATGATAAATCATAGTAACATGAGTACAAGCTGCACAATAAAATATGATCAAAGCCCTCCATTACATTTTAAGAACCAAATTACCAAAGCAAAAACAAAAGAATCATTAGGTACAACGTATGAACTTTTCAACTTTAATTGATGCATAGCCAAATGATGCTTGGAACCACCCGTTGCAATTTTTACCTCTTCATCAAGGAGAGACGCCTCTTCAATTCATCCTTTATGCTAAATCAAGGCAGAGATCAAAATCCATACCCTTTATGCTAAATCTGGGCATAGAGATCAAAATAACCAATTTCAACCCCCTAGTGGCCAATTTGAAACTCTTGGGAAGAAAACACTTTCAAATTCAACACAGGAACAAACCCATCTTCATTCAACCCCTTTTTCTTCAACCTCCTCCTTTACCAACACCAACAACGTCACCACAACAGCAAAAGCCAAAACCTTATGACACCACATAACTTTTATCTTCATCATAGTATTGTGTCAGATATTTGATTTTCAACTTGAATCTTCTGCTCAAAGCTTTCTCATCTTTATCTTCAAAGGGAAGTTTGCTTGATTTGACTTTGTAGCATGCTTGAGTGAGACCTTGGTTCTTCTTCAGATGATCTTATGCTTCTATCGTCTTCAATCTTCTTTAGTTCTTCAGACGACGATCTTTCTTCAGATGATTGATTCTCATTTAGATGATTCTTCTATTGAGCTCATGTCACCATGCTTCTCTCTTGACATAGCAGTCTTTATATTATGATAGACGTTGATTGTCTTTGAAGCACTGCTTGCTTTGTTTGTCTCAGACGAAGGTCTTTCTTCAGTCGTTCTTCCTTTAGAATATTTATCGGTTTGGCGCATGCTTCAATCCTTTCGTCCGTTGGTCACTTAGTAGTTAAGACTTTCAGCTTTGACCAATTACTTCTTCAGAAATGGATTGTCTAGTTTGTCTGTATTGAATAGATGCTTGTATACATAGACAATAGGCTTCACTCCATTCCATCGATCCTTTGATGAGAGAGAAAGAGGAAACTTTGATGTTGACATGTTGCACTAGTTTCCTTGGTCAGAATGCTCTGTAGAGTATCATGTGATTACCTAGCACTTGACTTTCTCTTCAAGAATGTAAGATATATTTCCATTTGAATATGACGCTATTTTCTCTAAACATTGTTTTCCTTTGATCATCCTTGAGATAGACGATGTAGTAGACGTTGAGTGCAGTCTTCTAAGACGATCCGATGGCTTGGACAGTTCTTGCATTGTATATCCTAGAAGCTCTTAATCTTTCATGTGTAGCTCTAAAGCTTTTTATTATCTCCTTAAGAGGATGTGCTTGAAAGCTTGAGCTCTTCCTTGTGAAGATGATCTCGATGATTTGACTCTTCATGTTTCTTGACCTCTTCATCTTGATTGCTTTCTTCTGATAGATGTTCTAGCAGATATAGTTTTTCTTTGCTAGCTTTGTTGCGTTGTAGCTCTTGATCATTCTTCTACTTCTTCTTTCGGTCAGACTATTCAGTAGATGAAGTATTCATTTGCTTGTGTAGTCTGCCTTGATGCTTTGACTGACCTTCTTGGATAGACGTTGAAGCATGTCTGACTTTGTCTTCACTATGTCGTTTGCCATTGTAGCTTTATCCTTTCGCTAACTCCTCTGACTTGCCTTGTCTTCCTTTGATGCTCCTTGTTTTATCTCTCTTCTTTGCTTGAGTGACTCTTCTTTGTTTGTATGTCATCCTCTTGCTTTACTTCTCTCGTTGATATGTCTTGAAGGGTGTAAGAGTAATTTTCTAAAAATACAATTCACGTGATATAAACAATTAGTTCATTTATACTCTTGAAAATTATTATCATTCAAAATATGATAGACGATACGATTGGCGTTTGAACTTAACATGGTCACCAACTAACTCCCTATCTTCTTTGAGTGGTTCTCAGTCCAAGGATGCATGAAAAGTTTCTGAAGGTGGCCTAACACCGTTAGTGCAACCGGCTACTCATCTTGGGTTGACAAAATTGCATTGGCTAGAGGATAATCTTGGAAATAGTAGGGTATCCACGATTTGATCTTTCTCACCAAGCGAGACATCCCTTGCATCCCGGGTCTCTTATTTTGTTTCGCTTTGTCTCTTCTTAAACTTGAATTCCCTAGTGAATTGTTTGATAGCTGGCTGGGAATCGCGAACCACATGCTACTTTGAGTATCGTTTATCCGACACTAGTACCTAAAAGAAGATCTACATATAGATGAATGTTAATAACATACTCTTTTAAGGACACACTCATTGTAATTGATATATATTTGAAAAATCATCACAATTTTTAAGAAGTGAGATAAATATATTAAATTTTTAAAAAAGAAATCAACCACAAAAGTGTGTTGAATTGGAGTGTGTCTTTAAAAAGTGTGTGTTGCTAGCATTTCTCCTATATAACCAACAATGTCTTAGTTTCTTGATAATTAAGCAATCTATACCACCGTAAGGATGAGAGTCAAAGTTTGAATCTTAGAATAGATATTTATTGGGAGGATATAAATCATTTCCCAAGCGCCTGAGTGACACGGGAAAAAAATAATATTTCTTCTATAAGTATATGACAAGCCATTAAATACAATAGTATTATATCGTTGAAAAATTATGACAACCGGTGGTTAGTTAAACACTGTCTTGTTTAGCTTGCATTTGAATTTTGATACTCATCACATTTGATGCCTTAATTATGGTTTAGTTAACTTTCACAATTATCACTCTCTCAATGTAGATAGAGCTCACAAACTCAATGATAATTTAAACATGCAATGCTCAAAATCTACTCCTAAATGCTAGACGATTGATGAATTATTCGATACATTCGCATAATCTAAATAAAAATTATAGTTAAGCCCTCACTCAACCCACGCACGTTACAACTTCAACATATTTAATACGTAAATGATGCATGCAATATGCACAAAACTTTACACGTTTAGAATTTTAAGGTGATCAATTAGTAAGTGCTGAGCGCAATTTAAAAAAGAAGCAGCATGTTTGGATATGATGAAGGCAGAAATGGCAGCTGTGATATTTACAAAACCAAAATACCTTGTTTTGTAGCTAAATCCCTTATATCAAAAAATATATCCTTTATTATTTATGTTATCTTTGTGCAACTTAAATGTTTATACTCAATTATCACCAATTATTTAAGGCAATGACACATAGGTCCAGCTTCGTACACAATCATGCGCCAAATAAAAAACTTAATTGTGTTTATAATTACATTGATGATCGCTGAGCCTCAACAACTAAGAGTGCACACAAATTGAATTAGATAGATTTTTAGTTTAAATAAAATATGAACCGATCAAAATTGTTTGGGTTAATTTGTATCGGATTTTATAATTTTTTACCTTCAAGTCAAACTGGACCGAATCGATGATGCTCTATCTGGATCAGCTGGTTGATTGAATCATTGTTACAATAATAATAACTCTTGAATATATAAAAAATAAAAATTTTATCTAAAAAATCAAATATCGATCGAGAATTTAACAATAATGTTAAGTCCTCCTTCTTCATATCAGTAATGACTAATGACAATGAGAACGAGATCTGCAAACATAGCACACTTCAAACACAAAATTTCGCTAGTGACAAAGATCTTCCGACGACGAAGGTGGTTTGACAAGGGCAAAGAAGAAGAAATTCATAGGTTCATTAGAAGCAATCTAACGGAACCTCTACAACTGTCGTCACTGTTTGTTCATATGTCTTCATCATCATCTTGTTCATCGTTGATCATCTCTTTTGAAGTTTTTTCCCTGCTAGGTATCTTTTGTTGTTGTGCATCAACCTATCACACCTCCTAATCTTGCTCAGACATGATCGATATCTCACTTTCACCTCTCCCTCACTTGATCATGATCGTTTTTTCAATATCTTAGCCTAGTCGGGTACAAATAAAGATGTGGTATATGTGAGCAAGGATGTGTACAATCAGAAATGGAGCACAATGAATGTCTGGTCTGGCTGAAGAAGGGACTGTTGATTGAGGATGAGGGTTGGAGGCTTAGCGTTTGAGAGTTTAGAACAGAAGAAATGGGTATGCGGTTCTCAGACTTGAAAATGATAGCAGGTGAAAAAAATTAGGACAATTAAGTATAGTTCGGATGTATTAGATTTGATTTCATTTATCCAAATTCAATATCCTAACCGATCTGCCCATATTGGCACAAATTAATCCCAAATGGACCCACAAATTCGAACCGAACCAAGCTTTTGTCTTCAGTTTAACATTGCAAGAAACATGTCTTACATTTTTAACACTTCTTGTTGATTGTATATAGCTGGTTGCTGGGGTCTATCATAAAAGTTGTTATAATTAAGTAGATAATCTTGAACAAACTTTGCAATTAAAAATAATGATGAAAAAAAGGTGAATCATAAATTATTTGGTCAAAAGCAATTTATAAAAGGAATGAGAAACGATGGGTTTAGTTAGGTGGGCTTGGACCGGTAGCGTGACCTCATCAACAAATCCAATTACACAAATATGAATCATGCCTGCAGCATTAGGCTTCTAGGCCCTCCTCTACCTCTCCAGAATCAATATACACACCTCATTTTTTAAACACTTCATTTTCACCCTTTTTTATTTTTATCTCTCTTCTCTTATCATCTATCACATCTCATATTTTCTCTCTCTTACTTTTTCTTTTCTTCCTATCTCTCTCCCAATTCCACCACTCCCCCTCGAAGGAAACATTATTCCTCCAGAATGAATATTCATATTCGACACATGGACAATGATATATGACATATGACTTGACGTGGTATGCAACACCATTAATAGTAAGTTACATCACGCAGCAGCCAATTATATGACTAATTAGAAGGGTTGGATATGTTCTTACCTCTCTAACTATACCCTGAGTTTAATTTAGTTTTTCGTTGGAGTAGAATTGCATCTTAATTCTTTAAATTTTTAAATTGTTTGATTTCACCAAAAAAAAATTGTTTGATTTTATGCTCTGTTTGGTAGAGTAGAGAGAGATAGAGAAGAGAGAGTAGAGAAGAGAGAGTTTGAGTAGAGAGAAATAGGTGAGAAATAGAGTAGATTTTGAGGTTGTTTGGTATGATAGAGATAAAGGAGAGAGAGATGGAAAATAATGAGGTGGAAGAAAGAGAAAAATTAACTTTTGATTAAAAAAACATTTTTTTATTATAAAGGTGTCAGAATGCATTTAGTGGCGGTTCAGAACCGCCACTAAATGCTAAGAAAAAGACAAAAAATATATTAGTGGCGGTTTGGAACCGCCACTAACTGCACCAGAATAAAAAAAAAAAAGAAGGACCCCACGTGAATCTCTTCGCAAAACGCGAAGAGATTAAAAAGTGGGTTTTTCCCACCCTCAATCTCTCTCTCCCCTCAATCTCTCTCCCACCAAACAAGGTTAGGTCCCTCTATCTCTCTTCCTCTCATCTCTCTCTACCCTAACTCTCTTCTACCAAACAATGTGTTAGTGCTTCATCAGAGGTAGATAAGCTTACGGTCCAACAAAGGCTAATATAACATAATCCATATCATATCTTATTAAAATTTAAATGAGATGTTCATTCAAAAAAAATTAAATGAGATGTATATATTAATAACTAAAAAATTAAATAAATTTAAAATTCTAATTTTTCTATTTGTTTAGGTCTAATCCTAATCTTCTTCCATCATCGTTATCCCTATAATTAAATTTGTTATTATTTTTCAGAATATCCTCTCACCCAATTAAGCCTCATTTAGAAAAGCTTATTCAAGCTTAATTTTTTTTTTGTCTTGACCAAGGTATCCCCACAGTCGATAGCTGTGAGACTAATGTCTCGCCCCACGGTCAGCGCACTAAGCAGTAAAGGGCTGACCAATGAGTTTTTTCTATTCGTAAGAGTTGGGACTTATGCAAATATTCTTTTTTTTTGAACAGCTTATGCATTTACTGTAAATAATTAACGGACTCATAATTAACTAACTAATATTTTTTAATGTGTACGGCAAAATAAAAATACCTGATTTTTTAATATTTACATTGCTGTGGCCCGTACTAATGATGGTGGGTGATGAGTATGTTTATTTAATTTAATATAAATTGAGGGACCGGCGACGGAATAAAGTAAAGAGCGTTAACGTTGTACGGTAATTGATAGTGAGGGTTTAGTAGCAAACAGTAATATGCAGCTTCGTGGAACTTTCATGCAAACAACGGCAATTAAACGATGTGTTTTACTAGTGTTTTACACACTAATTATAATCATTATATCGTGGAAATATCTCCTTAGACTCTTAAATGGGTCAAATTTTGTCATAATGGATACAAATTGTATTGGGCTTCTTTTAATTAATTGATTGTTTTTGTGAAGATTAAGTTCAAAGTTGTCATTTGTCACGTAAGTGTTGCATCGATTATGCGTAGAGTTATGATACATACACATTTCACTTTGTTTCTACCTTCATTTTCTATCTATTTTTCTATTCTTTATAAATTAAATCACCTATCACATCTTTATTTTCTCTCTCTTATCTTCTTATCTCTCTCTTCTTCCACCTCCACACCTAAAAAATGAGGTGTGTGAAGATATAATTTTTCATTATGGGTGTAATTAACCTTTCATGAAAAGGTTTTCAAATTTCAAATCAAAAGTTTTTATGTGAAAACATTGATCGCATTTTTTAAGGCTTTTTCTAACATGGACCAACACAAAAACCTAAAAATTACAAATTAAAAAAGTTTATTTGCAAATTAAGTGCAGTGCACAAGAAAAATATTATCTTGTAAATACATCCCGGGTTACCACCTAGTAAAAAGTTAATAGAGAGGAATAACTTATCTTGAAGCTCATCAAGCGCACATATATGCTAAGGGTTTGCAAGTGATGACCCTATTTTAGTAGTGTTTTTAGGGTCATTTCTTTAGTTGTTTTGAGTCTTTTTGTTGAGTCTCATGTAGTGTTTCATGCATTCTCATGCATTTTTATTCTTTTCTTTAGTTTTTATTTCGTTTTGGTAATTTGGTAGTTTTATAGGTAGTTTTCTTGCATTTTAAGTAAAGTTTAGGACTTGCATGGTTTTGTTGTGTTTTATGAAGGACTTCTTGTGCTAATGAGCTCTTGGAGCTTCTAGAATCTTCCTTGTCTTGTTGGTTAGGTTTGGAGTGCAGAAACTGAAGGAGAAAGAAGGCCAAGAAGCATGGAATTGATGAAGAACATAAAGAGGATTGAAAAGAGGAGTTTCAGAAGCCAAAAAGTAATTTTCAGGCGAGCTTGAGCGCCTAGGAGCTGGGAATGGGCGCCTAGGCGCCAATAGGGTCAGAGAGCATGTTTTTCAACATGCAATTGGCGCTCAGGCGCTCTGAATTGGCGCCTGAGCGCCCAGTTTCGTTCATTTTGCCTATAAATAAGGCTTAGGCCAATTTCTTTGATACATTTTGACATTTCACTCATTTTTGGTCAAGTTTGAGAGCTGAGGAGAACTTTGGGGCCAAGGGAGGCTTCCAACTTGTACTTTTCCTCAGGTTTTATTTACATTTTCTTCATGAATTCACTAGCCATGAGTGGCTAGTTTACTTTTTGCTTTGGGTTAAGAGATTTTATGAAATTTTAGTTGTTAAATCCTATCTCTATGCATGAGTCTTGATTCAATCTTGTATTTCAATTCCTTATTGCATGTTTAGCTTTGGTGCACCTTTGCTATAGGCTAGATTATAATTGAATGGAAATTTGTTATGATTTAGGGACATGAATTGGAATAGATCCTTCTATACTTGCTTCTAGGAATAGAGTGAGGGTAGGGTTTTGTTGGCCTGAATAACCATGCTATCATACCTCTTATGAATGTTTAGGTACACAAGGAATATGGCTTATCTTTCAATTTGAGAGAATTACTTTTGTGAGGAATCAACTAGTAAGTACATAGGCTATAACAACAAGAGATAAATCAAGATATCACATGCATAGGATAGGTGGACTAAAATGGATTAGTTGATCAAAAACCCAAGGAAATTTTCCATCATTGTTATTTACATCATTTTCAACATTGCTCTTTTGCAAAACTTTACTCACAAACAACCAAAACCAATTTCTGAATTTTACTGTTTTAAGAACTTGCAAACTTTAGGCTTAAATCAACAATTCTCACTCACAATCCCTGTGGTTCGATATTTTAAAACCCGGAGGTATTCGTACACTTGCGAATTGACCAACAGCAAGACTAGGTATCTCTCAAGTCATCACATAGTGATAACCTGGTTGAGAGAGGAGTCAAAGCCAGCGTGCTCTCCAGGCCATCAACCATGTAATCGGTGGAAGCCCTCAGATTCATAAACCATCACTGACAATAATAATTAGTCGTATGTAACCTCAGAGTAATTAAGTTGATTATTATCACACTTAATACGTAAATATATGCAAAATGATAGCAAAACAACTAGCAAGAAAAGAGGCAGAAGAAAGGACCTATAAGACGACAAAAGGAACTAGGGGAATATCATATTTACTCTAACGTAAATCCAGCACCTAAGCTTGGTAACTTATTCGCCGAGCCTAGCACCTTTGAAGTTTAGGGAGAACATCTGGCGCCCACCATGGTGGTCCGATAAAACTTACCTACCTTCACTCACCAAGAACCCAAGAGTGTGTGAAAGCCATGAATGTGAACGACCACGTCAATCCATAATTGTTGTTACTGACCATCGTTAAGGACTTCAGCGAACATAACAAAACATTGCTACCTCGATTGAACACATTTGTAGCCTAGAGATGCCGAAGGAAGATTTTCAACATTTTTTCACGACCATTACGGAGGAGCTCATTCTCGAAGAATACAAGAACTTAGAGTATGATATTAATGACAGAACCACAGACCCTGATGGTACCCCCTAGCGGTGATCAAAACCAAATTGTTGATTCACGGGGCTAGTGATTTCTTGAAATGCAAGTTTTTCCAAAAACTCTATCAGAATCAGCTCATTCATTAATTGAATTTGAATACTTCACCAATAAACTCCTAGAACACTTCTCCACACGGAAGACCAAAAGGATGACCCCGTATGCTTCTTGAATGTGAAGTAAAAACTCAGAGAGCCACTTTGGAAATCCCTCAGTAGTTCAACACTACTTCCATTTGTATTGAAAAGCAAAACCCTTCCATTCACGTGTCGGCATTCATGGATAACTTAAGGTTAGTAGATCTTAACAAAGCCTTATCAAGATCCTTACGAACTCAATGGAGGAAATATGTGAAAGAGCATTCAAGTTCATAATGGAAGAAAAGGTAAAGTTGAGAAAATAGCTAGAGAAGCAACGGATATTAGGAGAAACCAAACGTCCAAGGAAATAAGAGAGGAGAAGAACACATAGATATAAGAGAAGAACTTGGGAGCTCAGGCTTATTAGGCAATGAGCTGAAGGAAGGAAAATAGGTTTTCTCAAGTGAATAGAGAACCATATACCTCTAAAAAAAAACAAACCATAGATCTTTAAAGAATCACAACACCAATTCAAACACAACTTTTGTTCTGACCCCCACCAACAAAAAATAACCTCGATCCTGACAAGGACAAGTGGTGCATACTCGAGCATGAATAGAGGATTTTAGATCTCTCCGATCACTACAAGAAACATTCATTTTAGAGCCAAAACATAGCATTAGTTGTGGTGCCGATGCTAATTTCGGTTTTTTAGTGTCGTCTTGACTGACACAAAACGTACAAAACTAACTTACTTTTAGTGTCAGCCAGACTGACGTCACATAGCGTCGACTTGCAGGCAATTAACATTAGTTCAGACGAACACTAAAATCACCAGAAAACATAATGCCTGCCAACCGTCAACTAGCAGCGGTTGTCAGCCAACTTTATGTGACCAACTCTAATTTCAGCTGGGTATCACCCATTTTATGGGCATGAAAATTATGCCAATGCTAACCACTATTGATTTCTTCACCTCATCTTCCTCATTCCCTCAAACTCTTTCACTTATCCTCTTTTTCCCTCTATCTCTGGTGGTCCTCACCCTCCTCAAGTAACCCTCACTTTTCATCCAACAACCCTTACCCTCCCTTCTTTACGCTAAGGTTCTCGTTCTCACTCCTCCTGTACCTCTATCACTGTCACCCTCTCTGTCAACCCCTTCCTCATCCTTCGCCACTCTCACCCTCCTCCTATGAATCTCACCCCCTCATGCACCACCTCACCTCACCCTTTCCCTCGGTCTCTCCATCTCCCTCAACTACCAGATTCACCTCCCTCCCCCTCGCCACCCGACCTCATTGCCCATCGCCACCCTACTGCTACACACTCTTCCCCATCGAGGCATCGTGCTGTAATTGCATCCACATTCTCATGTTTTGATATTGAGTACCTACGAGCAAAAGCGAGAAGCAGTATGTATGAATGGAATATTCACATGTTTTGATGTTGCCTATGTGTTGTATACAAAATTGTGATATTTATACGTCAAAGTATTTGGCTTATCGAAAAAAAAACGTCAAAATATTTTATGCATGTTGATTATGAGATGACTATTAATCTTTAGTGTGGATGAATTAATATGACTTATAAAAAAAAGTCAAATAACCGTACCATATTATGTGACATTGATGAATTGAAAACTTTGGAGAAAATTATATGTCTAGAAATAGGAAAAAATTCCTTAAAATAGTTCCAAATGCATTTGCAGATACCACAAACTTTAACCCGAAAAAAAGAAAGGGCAGCACATTTCACTTTGATTTCAGGGCGACTAGCATAAGCAAGGTTTTTCATAGCATGTCAGCTATACCCAGATGTCGAAATTGGAAACTCTTCTCAATTGTATTATTTTTTTCATACACAAAAATTCAATAATTGAACTCATTACCTCATGCTTAACAGAATTTACACCAAACAGTCAAACACATTGGTTCATATGTCTATGTATCCTGATTGCAATAATACTATAGCTACGTACATACATATATATATATAAGAATTCTTAATGGTCTTTATCATCCGTCGTAAGCTTTGGGTGTCTTTTCCCTTTAATTTGTATCGTTATAAATGGAGCTAAAAGCACTATTATTTATCGTGCATATATAATGACGTGAATTACAAACAATGTCCATTTCATTTCCCTATCCTTTGAAATGATTGGTTGGTACATTTTTGGCCCAAAATTAAAACGATTGGTTTGGTCTTTTGTCTTTTTAAAAGCAGAATTTGAAAGCTCTACGTAATCATGCGGTATTATTTGTGGTCTATAGTTATTGGAACATAGTATGAATATGTGTTTTGTCGTTTGCAAAATGGAATCTTTTTGAAATTCCTTCGTATATTGCTGTTGCCAATGGACACAGGAAACCTGGATTACTCAACTATTTTCCTTTTAATCTTATCTTGAGCTCATCTTATCAAATTTCTTAGAGCTTATAATATCTCGCTATATGAATAATTAAATGGGAATAATGATTCTTAATAAAAAGCCCTTGTTGGCTACGTAGCTTTTGGCATTTATCTAAGGTATTCTTCAACTATTAGACATAGTGTGTGTTTGAATTTCAGTTTGCAAAACGGAATTTGAGTGAATGTGGGTTTGCAAAACGGAGTTTGAGTGAATGTGGGTTGAATGTAATGTTTATGTTTGGATACTTTTATTTTAAAAGTAGGTTTGATGAAATGAATGTTGTTTGGATAATTTAGTTGAAAGCACTTTTAAATGTGTCTAATTACTAAAAAGGGTATGATTGTTATAATGAATTTTTGTGTGAAGGTTTTGAAATTATTATTCCTTAAATTTATTCTTTTCATTATTGTTTAAGTACGTATTAAGTAATAACATGTTTTTTATGCAATTATGTTATAGTTAATCCATCAAAATTTAATAAATTCAGAACAAATCAAAACACCAAACAAAAAATGAAATGTAAAATGAAAATTTAGCCTAACTTAAACACGGGGCTCAGGCCCAACCATTTCACACCAACAGAGGAAAGGAGATAAGAAACGTGAGGGAGGAAGAGAGAGTTTGAGATCGAGATTGACGGTGGCTTCTTGGAGGCAATCTGAAGTGACAGTGTTCCTCGCGCTGACCAAGGAGAGATTGTTAGTATGAAGATGGTGCAGCCGTGGTGGTTCGCAACTTCAGTGATGATGGTGTTCCAATGAAGGGGTAGATCGAGGAGGACGAACGAATTTGTAGTGGCTTCTTAGACTACAATGGCGGAGGTCGCAGCGTGGTGCGGTGGTGGGTGATGATGTGGTGTGCGATGAAGCGGGGGTCTCGAAGGTGGCGTGATGAAGCATGAGTTTCTGGAGGTGGTGGTGGACTCAAAGGTATGAAAGATGAGGGCTTTAATGTCACTACACGTTGGGTGATGAATTTAAATTCAGGATTAATCACCCCCAACGGACTCAACTGAACTGAAAAGTTACACTTGGGTTGAGTTAGGATGAAAGCTGGTTTAGGGGTCAAACTGAGTTGGGTGAATGTGAGTTGGAAGTTGCCAAACATCATGGCACAGAGTTACAGATGAACCAAAAGTAATTTTGGGGCACTAAATGGAAAACCAAACATAGCCATAGAAGCTCACTTACTACAAATACTCTATCTGTGTGTTCTAATTCGGCTGCCTAGTGCATACTCTAATAGTCAACACTTAATAGAGAGAAGCTTGCTTTCTCAGTTTTCCTCTCAATAATTAATAGTAATCTGTTAATATATAATATATATGATCCCGTTTAGAAGAGCTTATTTGAGCTTATCTGATAGCATAAACTCTTATGTCAGTGTTATGGAGAGCTTATGCAAACAACTTATGGTTAACTATAAGCTGTTTTGAGCTTATTTTCATAAGCTACTCATGAGAGTTTATGAAAAATAACTTAATTATACATAACTTATTTTCGATTTATCTCAATAAAAAATTTAAAATAGCTTATGAATAAGCGCAAGCGCTTATGACCGACCATAAGCGCTTAATTAAGTTGTGTTTCCAAACGGGACCTATATATATATATATATTTTTTTTTACATATATATATATATATTTACATATATATATATATATTTGGCGTAACTCTCTCTTAGTTTTTATTCCCTCCGTTTCAATATAAGTATTCACTTAGAGCAAAAATATTTGTTTCATAATAACTGTCCACTTAAAATTCAAATGTTACACTAATCGATGTTTTTCCATATAATACCTCTTTGAGAATAATAAATGAGGAGATATAAAAATACACCTTAATGCTCTGTTTGGATGCAGAGGTGAAAATGAGTGGAAGGAATATAGAAGGAAGGAATATAAGAGAAAAGAATATAAGTGGAAAATGAGGTGGTTTTTAAATTGTTTGGATTGAGAGAAAAATAATGGAAAATGAAAGGAAAAGTAAGAATAGTAAAATAAGTATGATTTATAATTACTAATTCATCCTCACATATAATATTTATAAAATAATACATGTATGCAATGAAACATTGCTTTTTCTGGTAAAATGTAAGAAAACACAAGGATATAATAGTGTTTTCAAATTACTTCTCATCTCTCTTAGTTTTCATGGAATATTTGGGGAGAAAACTGACAACACATCTGTACATGTGCAGTTTTCCCGCCCTTTTACTCTCATTGGCTATCCAAACAGATAAGAATGTTATTTTCCTGTCATTTTCCAGCCATGCTACTTCCCTTCTTGGCAAAATGACCCGAAACAAACACAGCATAAGGGCAAACTAGGAAAACAAATAATATACTTTTAAAAAATAATATTAATATTTATCCGGTCCCACAATACTATTATATTAATATTTTTTATTTTCATATAATTTTAATTTTAATTTAAATGTTAATTCAATACTTTTATTAAATGAATAAGAGAAAAAAAAAGTTTATACTAAGAACTCAAAAAGTAACACTTTTTATATAAGAACCTTTTCTTATTTTTAAGAACTAAGAACTCTACGTCATCCTCTCCAGTGGTTAAGAACCCAGTTTTTAGTTTTTAACTAAAAAATAAGAATTAAGAACCTTGCATTAGAGATGCTCTAAGTTGACACTTATTTTGAAACGGATGAGTACTTACCAACTTATACTCTTAAATTTATTAATATACTTCTAATTAAAGATGTAAATTGGTAAATTGCTAATTTATTCATCTTAAGGATTTACGTCTTGCAATACACTAATAATTTTATACTGTTAATAACTTTAGATAAAATATTGTAATAAATAAAGATAAAATATATTTTTATCAACTATTGAATCAGAGTTAAAAAAAAAACTATTGAATCATAACTATTCACCACTTTAATTATTCGTGTTGAATCTTGTAAAATTATTATAATTATAAGTGAATAAGATGCATTGAACCACATAAATAAACTAAGTTAATATGCGAAGGGCATGCATGCTGATGAATCAATTCACGCCTAAACAGCATGCGTCGTATACGTGACGTGAACTTATACAAATTGCAAGCTGAACAAAAATTTATGTGGTTATTATTGATTGGATTTTTATGATGAATTATTGGTCTTCTACGAAAAAAAACAATAGTGACACGATCCGACGAAAATTAATTGTTATAATTACAATAGGCAAAGTCGAACTAATTAGAGTGTCTTTTGGACAAAAGAAAAAGGCATGTTTCATTTTGAATTATTTAATTTCTATTTAATTGATTTCTTTATTACCAGCTTCTTCCGTCTTGTCACCGAATATCTCAGCCCAGTAAAATTCACTTCCTTATATTCTGTTCCAAAATAATTAAATAACGATTTATTTCGTGGTCCTTGTGAACGATGGAGCATTTGCTTGGACAGCACTATCTTCTTTCTTCTTCATTACTAGTACTAACCACTAACGCCAATACTTATGAGAGGTCCACTGCGATTGGTAGCTAGCTAGCTATGTCGATCCAGAACTTTTTTTTTCCGATACTTATTTAATTGGTTGAACGTACGCTTTGGGTTGAAGATCATGTTAGAGCATTAACTAATATTAATGAATCATAAATATAATTAAGTTGAGTACACCAAATTAGTTTTCAAGAAAGCCTATGCTTGCTAGTTCAGGACAGTAATTCTCATGCAGATCAAATCATTAATATTATATGTGGTAACCCGACAAAGATAAAGAGTAAGGTTATGTTTGACATGCTAAGCTGATAAGCTAACTGAAATCTGAAAAGCTAGCTGAAAGTTGAAAGCTGATAAGCTAGCTGAAAGTTGAAAGCTGATAAGCTAGCTGAAAACTGAAAAACTACGTAATAGGAATAAAAGTGTTGGTAAAACTAGTTGTTGAACAAGCTGAAATTGTAAAATGACATAAAATGACATATTTATATAATTCTTTTTATATTTAACATTACTTTATTTTCACATTAATACTTATATGATATTAATGTTAAAATTATTATAAAAATTTTAATTTCACTCAAGTTATTTATCATCTTAAAAATATAATATTAATTTTATTTATTTAATTTTCTATATTTTTATTAAATTAAATAGAATAAAAAAATAATTACTAATTTTTAATATAGAATTATTTGTTTTATTCTAAAGTAGTAAATATTTGTGTGCGGGAATAGTATACATATGAGACAAGTGTGATAACTAATAAGTAAATATGTTTAGTAAAAAACATATAAGGCTAAATGTGGAAGTTTAATAAAATAATAAGAATAAAAATGAGAATATATTTAATAAGCTATAAGCTTTAAGCTACCTGAGATAGCTTATAGCTTAAAGCTTTAAGCTACTGAAATAAGCTTTTTCACCAAACATTTTTATAGAGCTTTTAAGCTAATCAAATAAGCTTTAAGCTAGTCAAATAAACTATAAGTTAACTGAAATAACATGTCAAACATAGCCTAAGACTAATATTTTAAACACAATTTCAATATAGACTAATATGGAGAGAAGAGCAAAATTTATGTGCAGCTTCAGGACATTTTTTTTTTACATGGACCGCCTAGCCCGAGCTTCAGGACATTTTTTACTTGTTACTGTAGTTTCCTTGTTTTACAATGGTTAGATTTTGTATCTCTCATGCATCATATACCTTGGGAACATTTTAATTTTCAGTTCTTTGCTTTGTGTTCATGTCCTTCTAGAAAAAAAAATATGGATGATAATTTGGCACACGTAACAATATAGATAATCTAATTGGAAGTAAAAATTAACGATTCCATTATATTTCCAATTTTAACAATGCCCTCCAATTCATATATTTTCTTGTTATTCAAATATCATATCATATCATAGTGGTGGGTGAGGATAAGGTGTAAGTTTTTTTGAAAAGAGAATAATATATATATATATATATATATATATATATATATATATAATGTTGAGAAACAACCCCTCTCAACATGGGTAAAATAATCTAACTAGCAAGTTGCAAGCACTTTTATTTAATTTGTTGGAAATCAAATCATATTGAATGTCTTTGGTATCTAGCTAGCACTTGAGATGAGGTATGAAATGAAGATAACGAGCTCTGCTATATATGAAGACTATTCAGATATTAATTTTTATTGGCTTTTAAAAAAAATGCGTGGCAACCCAACAAACAACAATTTGAGGTTTTTGGTTGACATCTTTTGTTCGTTTGCATGTGAGAGACTTAGTGAACTAGATTATTCAAAATGATAAAGATTATCTCAAGAAAATGTCATTCATTTTGACTATATATGAATGCATTATTGGCGGGGTCCTAGCACAAGATTCCAACTTTTCTAACAAGATCATTAGGAGATGGCCCCGCTCCCATTAAAGTCTCTTCAATGGCATAGGTTGCTTCGATCGAGTTTTTGAAATGTGTACTACAATTTACTATGTGTGACAACCATTTTGTACTTCCCATGTAATTTTCTTCTGGTAAATTCACTTTACTTTGAACGGCAGCAACCTCCGGCCTTATCAATTTATACCTATTTTTCAATTGTTAAAAGTCAAATAGTTTTCTGTTAGAAGGACGTTTTCAACAGCACCCAACCTCCACCGGATCCAAATCCATGTGATTTTCAACCTGTTAATAAATTTTGCAAATTACTAACAAAGTCTAACATAATTGGTAGATATAGTTAAACTCCGTACACATTTGATCATCTAGAATTCAACGTATAAAGAATGGTTTGTTAAGAAAAGTCTATTTACTTCATGTGATTTCCACATCTCAAAGAGGTTAGTCTCGATAATGACCGCCAAGTGAAATGCCTTAAAAAAATAAAAAAATCAATTAGTAAGAAAGAAGAAGATAGAAGAAGAGTGAAACCGCTTAAATTGGTAGGTTACCAATCCCACAAATAAAAATTCTCTTACACATGTATCCCAAAAGAAAGAAAGTAATAAAAAAAATCTCACACATGACAAAAACAAGTAAACAACACCTTTCCACATGTTCCGTGGTGAGGCAATCCAGAATCGGAACCATATCACCAAACCAAACCACACCAGCACCATAAACAAATTTTTGGTAAGATCATCAAATTTTATTCAATTATATAATAATAACAACTCGAAATAAATATTTTATAATGATAAAATTAAATAATAGTCAGAACATAACAAACTCAAGCGAGTTCTAATCTGGACAGGATTCTCCAGCCAGCATCTTCTATCTCTAGCTACAAGACCAAATTATATAAATCCGAAAATTATATCATAAAATTAATTTATCTATATTAATACAAAATATAACCTCCCCTCGATTTATATACTTAATTTTTTTCATTTACATGCGTCGTCGTCGGCGTGTAAAGTATACACACTCAAAAACCATAGCTCCTCGAGTAAAATGGAAATCACATGACGGAACAAGCATTGGGATTCTCATCACTGAACATCTGCGGCGGAGGGTGAGGCTGCATGTAGAACGGTTGTGGTGGTGGCTGCATGGGATAACCCTGGTTCATCACATGATACCCTGAGGGCTCCATGTAATGATTATTATACATTGGCTCATGATGAACCTCCATACCACCATAACCACCGTAACCACCGTAACTGCTTGATGATGATGATGCACCTTGTTCATGTTGTCCGTCGTACCAATACATTGGCGGCGTTTGTAGCGGGTACTGATACTCCATTTTGTTAACCTCAACCACCTTCGCCGCCGCCGCGGCAACCGCACCTTCATCTTTCTTGTCCTTATTGTCTTTCTCTTTCTCTTTCTTCTCACCACCTCCTTCTTTCTCTTTCTTATCTTCTTCTTTCTTTGGTGGGACCACATCCACGTTCCGCTTTGTCTTCTCCGTCACGTACGCCACCAGCTCCTTTGCGTCCATCGTCCCCTTCACCGTCACCAAATCCTTGTCTCCGTCAAGGTTCACCGACTCCACACCTTTGAACTTCAGAATCATCTTTTTGATTTTGTTAATGCAACCGTCGCAGTGTAATCTGATCTTCATAACCACCGTGCTCTGAATAAATCAAAAAGAACTTGAGTTAGAGAATTTTGAATTAAGCATGGAAGCGGAAATTCAAAGAGAAGATTATGTATGTACCTCTTTAGGCTTTTTTTCTTCTGGCTTTTTCTCATCGGATTTCTTCTCTTCAGATTTCTTCTCATCAGATTTCTTTTCTTCAGGCTTCTTCTCCGGCGATTTTTCTCCGGCGCCGGCGTCTTTTTTAGGCGGAGCAGAGACGAGGTCCACCTTCTTCTTGGTTTTCTCTGCAATCTTGGCTTGAAGCTTGACGGCGTCAAATTTACCGGTAACTGTCACTTTGTTAGCTTCCAGTTCTGCCTTCACGTTTTCCACACCTGTTTGAGTTCCAACTCCGTTAGTTTCTGAATTTCAAATCTCAAATAGGAATGAAATTAATTTTTATACACATCCGATTAGATTCGGGATTCAGTCACGGTTAAAATTAATTATCCATCTCTTAGAGTGTATTGTATGGAGATCGAACCAAAGTTCTTCTCACACACTTAACTGAGCTACCCTCTTGAGTATATGAATGAGATTTTTGATTATAATGGTGAATGAATGGGGTTTGTAATTAATTAATTTAATTACCTTCAAAATGGCGAACGGTGCGTTTGATTTTCTTGATACATCCTTCGCAATGCAAGTCGAGCTTGTAAACGATAGGGGCAGGTGCGTCGTTTTTAGCTCCTTCGTCGGGCTTCTTCGCGGTTTCATTCTTAGGTTGCTCCTTTTTCTGCAATATCATGTATATATAAACGACATGAGTTAAAGAAATTCCAGGAATCTAGAATTGAATATACTAAACTGAAAAGTAAGGGAAAATATGAATGAAATTAAAACTAACTAACCTCTCCCATTTTTTGTGTTTGGGTATGATATGAAATTATAAGATAAGATGTTGCTGGGTTTGTTGGTTTGTTTGAAGAGTGGAAATGGAGGCAAGGGAGGGGAATATATATATAAACGAATGGGGAGTACTAGTCACTAGCGGTGGGTGATGAGGTCATGGATTAGTTGGGTAAGATGTGGATAGGTTTGGGGCATGTGTATGTATGTATCTATAACGATGTGGAATGGATGAATGATGATGATGATGATGTTTGGGCTCATGTGAAGGGGAGAGAGTGTGTGTATAGAAATTTTATTCTAATGTTTGTGTTCGTATAGTAAATTAAATAATGAACTAAATGAATAGTGGCATGTGTGATGTGTGTTAAAGGGTTTTTTGGTGTTGCCGCCGAGTAGGACTCAACTGATATCAAGAAACGACGGCGTTGTGGGCTTGTGGCTGACTTGTGACTCTTGACTCATCATCTAAATTCATTTTTGACTGGACTCTCACTTACGAATTTGACAAATTCTTTTTTATGCTAGCTTTATTTATTTGAGACCTGAAAAAAGAGTAGCGGTATTATGAATTGTACTACTTCTCTGTAAAAGAATAAAACCTACTTCCATCATAAAAAAATTTCATGTAAATGTTGTATGTCTATATTTTTGAACCGGCTAATGTATACATGTCTTTATTTTAACCTTACACAATGGAAATTTGACCCATTAGTGAGTTTTTTTTCGGTATTTTTCAATTTAATAAAAATAATATTTTCATACTTTGGGTACTAAGTTAGGCAATATATTTTGAAATGACCCGATATAAACGTTTGAAGTATTCATTAAGGTCTCATATGTTTTGATATTTAGATAGAGTAATTGTTCTTTCTAGATTCTGGAACAGAACACGAGCCCCAACTAGCGTATTATTGTTGACATGTCAAGCTCCCGACCTTGAGATCCCTTTGGGTTGCCCGAGTCCCTTTTAGCCATTGTTTGTTGATAGGCTAAGTTGTAGCTAGTGCCACTTTTGTGTGTGTATAAAGATGTTCGGCCTCTTGGTCAACCGTGTCTTATGATGAATTCCAACCAGGAGATGGCCACAGAACTGAAGCGCCACCTCATTTTCGGTTCAGTATGTCCTTTAGTGAAATGTTTCGTGCTGATAGGTCATCTTTTTTTGGTTTATGCTCACACTCCCTTATCGTGCATTTTTCACTTTTCCTTTCTTCATTACTCCAATTGTTAGGCTTGTTTTTTGGCTCTCTAACCAAGTATTCTCCTTATTGTATTTGTAATTGGGTTCTAGCATCCTTTGGCTAGCTTAAATTCATTTCGCTTACAAATAAAAAACCATTTTGAGACCCCCACTATTTCTGAATCCTTTGTCAGTGCCCCTTGCTACCTCCTTTCTCTGCCTTTTTCATCATCGGGTTTGTCCTCCTTCTTCTGAGAGGATTTTTATGTATGCTTGCACCTTTTTCAATCAGAAACTCAAGCTTCCTTTCATAGCTTTTCAAACCTGGGTCTTATCTCATGTGGACATTACCCCTTTGCAACTTCACTCTAACACTTGGGCCTTTTCTCAAGCATACACGAGTTTCTTCAAACATATTGACATATCTCCCCTTGACCTTCTCTTCTTTTTCATCTTTGATGTTTCTTTCCTGTCCGAGGGCTTTAAGAAAAATGAGCTTTACCACCGGCCAAAAGATGTATGGATGTGGAGAATAGATTCTTCGTTGGACTGCTCTTCCTTGGAAGGACTCCATATTTTCGTATTCCAGCAACCATGTGGGAACCGAAGATGGGTACGTGCAAGGCACTCCGGAGCTGAACTCAAAAAGTCTAAGGAGAATTAAGGATTAGGGTTAGAAGAAAATGTGCACCTGGTGTGTGTGTCCCCCTGGTGTGTATCTATATGCTTAGCGTATACCAAACCCGGAAGGAATCATCTACGATATGATAGAGACATGCAAAGTTATAACAGATACTATTGGTAATATAATATATCATCTTGACTTAAGAGTCTTTATTCTCATGTGAGCGGAAGGGACGAATATCATTTGGTATATATGTCCTTATATTTTGTAACACAAAGCTGATAAATGCCATTTTTACGTGTATTTGGATTTCATTTTTTAGCTCTTATTTGACTTGTATGCTTTCATTATTGATAACTTTATACCTCAATTGTTTAATTTGTTAAATTCTATAAATATTGTATTGAAATCATGTTCAATCCTCTAATTTTAATGTAGGATGGAAGCTTAAAGAAGATTAAGAAAATTCAAGTCATCCCATATGCGGGATCATGTAGAAAATGAAGAAACCATGGTTAGAAGAAAGCAGGGCGCTGAGCGCCCTAAAATCCATTTCTAAAGCAACCTGTGCGTTTAGCGGATCTCAAGGGCACTAAGCATCGTTTGGCCACCATAAGCACCTATTTAATGCCAAAATCAGAGCAGAACATACCAAGTTTTAAATTCTTTGAATCCTTTTAAGGTTTTTGAGTTCTTTTCACTTGAAACTAGGAGAAAGATAGGGGAACTTAGAGAAGAAGCTTAGGTGTCAGATTCGACGGCGAGACAACGCGCAATTAATCTTCAGTTATTATTTCTTCTTCATGATTGTAAGGTTATCCATGAAAATGAATAGCTTAATTATCTCTCTTTAGTTGGGGGTTAGATGTGATTGTTTTGATAGTTATGTTTTCTATGCGATTCTTCAATATGGAGCGTGTTCCTTTGTAATGATTTAGTGATTTTTTCTTGATCTTCATGTTGTATCTTAGATTGATCACTTAAGGTATTTTGCTTGATTCAACTTGTGAGCAAAAGCTACAATATTTTGAGTCTGAACTAGAGTTAATAACTAAAAAATCCTAATTTCTAGACATATAGTTAGGTGTGTTAGCCACTTAAACACCTAAACTTCATGATAACTATCTTTCTTAATCATGTGAGATATCAATGTTTAGGATAAAGATTTATTGATATCCACTCACGCTAGACATCAATGACGTAGGGTTGAACTGGAGTAGATAAATCATATGCTTGAACATGTTATGTGTTTGAATCGCTAGAATACGCCGAGGCCATTCAATGAAGTCTAATCTTAGCAAATTCTCATACATGTTGTTTCTCAATCTTTTTTTTTCATGTTCTTAAACAAACAACAACCAATCTCTTGTGAATTCATCATTTGAGTTTGCTAACCACTAAACCACATAAGTATTCACGTCTCAGAGGATGACAAAACTCGTATATCTTACTACAGTTAATCTTGAGTTCCAAAACAGTACAAACAATGAAAAAAACCTTTATCAAAAGCATCAAAGCATAAGCTATGTTTCAAAATAAAAAATCAAGTTGAAATTAGAACCTGGTGAAACGTTTGAAGATCAAAGATTGAGATAGAATGGTGTGGGCTTACGAGCGCAACATATGAGAGGTGATCCGCGGAGAGGAATGGTTGGGGCTTAATGGTGCGACAGGGGCGACAATTTGGGGCACGATAATACATGGGGTGTGAGGGAAGGTGGGGCCTGATGATCGTGAGTCGTGACGGAAGGTGAGTCACAATGATTGCAATGCGCGATGATTGTGGGGAAATACAGCTGTAGGTTGCAGAAGAAGGCGAGGCACGACAGAAGATGGTTGTTGGTAGATATGCTCTTGGAGATCATATACTTGACGGAGAAGTAATTTGAGGGGGGAAAGGTAGGGGGAGAGATGAAGGTTATGGGGTTTGAGGGGGGAATGGCGGGCGAGATGAAGGTGGGGTTATAGTGGAGAGGTTGAGGTTGGGGAGAGGTTTAGGTAGGGGCGGTAATAGAGACACGGGAGTGAAGGTTTTTGTGAGTTTTTGAGGAGGGAAGTGTAGGAGTCAGGGAAAGGTTGTTGCATATGTTGTGATGCATGGCCGTGGGAAGTAGAGACACTAGTAGAGTGGTGGGGGTGAGGGTTTCAAATTTGTTTGAGGGTTAATTAAGGGTTTGAGCGGCGAAGGGGCTTAAGCGATGAGGCAGAGAAACTATCAAAATCAGTGTTAATTAACTTGTGGGCCAACGAGATGGGCCGCATCCAATTTAACTTAGCAGTGGTCACAATCAATACTAAGTTGGTCGGTGAAATCAGCATTGACCATGAACCGCGCTAATTGACGTTGGGCGGACACTTAGTTTGTTGGTAGTTTTAGCATATGTCATGAACGATGCTAGCAAGTAAGCTAATGCTACCTTAAGTGAGATTTATTTTTTATTTAACATTTATTGCCGATTTGCATCAGTTTAGCCAAATGTAAAGAGCAAAAAATTAACGGAGTTAGAGCTAACGTTAATATTTCACCCTAAATTAAATAAGTCTTTTACATTGAACTAGAAATTAAACCCATGCGTTGCACGGGTTTGTTTTTAAATAGTAATTTTTAATAAATTTATATAGAGGTATAAAAAATGTAAATGGAAGAACCTTTGAAATATCAAATTAATACATATTAATTATAATTATATTGAAGAAGTTCATTAAAACTTTATTGTGCACTACATTTTTAGTATATTGTGAATATTTTTATTTTGCTTACTAACACTATGTAAACACTTACGTAGCACCACCCCAAAAAGTTATATAAATTTTACATGTAATTAAATGTTTTCTCTGTTCTAATATCTCTTCTTTCAAGCAATTTAATGCGGGCATGATTGTGTGATACATGTACTATCCCATATCCTAGCTGCTTATTTTAAATTATTTAAGTGTAGATATTCCTTTGACATTAGATTGAATCTCAATTTTTTCTTCAATTTCATATCCATTTTTTTCTTCTTCTATTTCTCACCTCTTTTTCTAACATAGCACACATCATATCTCTTAATTTTCTATCTTCTCGTTCTAAAAAAATAAACTCAACTAAAGTTTCTAGCTACGTTATCATTTTCTACTCTTAATTTTAGCAGGTGTAGTCAGTGTAAGGATGCTACCTCTTTTCTTATTTTCTCCAGTTCCCATATTTTGAAAAGTTAAGAAAAACAACTTATAGTTTAGGCGGTTGAAGAGGCATATTAAAAAGAAAAAGTAACTTGTTAGTTTCTGTTTTTCTACTTTGCTAGGTGTGCTTGATGCCACCATCTGATGTACTGGATCTTCCTTTCTTTTATACAATTTGGATTTAAAAAAGAAAAAAGTAACTACTTTTGGGTTTGGGGCATTGAGGTTGGTTTTCTAATTTTATGCCAGTGGCAAGCCAAGCAAGTATCTTCAGTACTTATGTAATTGGAGCCAATTTGAAGTCATATTTTTCAATTGATTGAAATCTTTAAAATTTGTTTCCTATTCTCTATTATAATTGTTCACTCATTTTATGGTCACTGTAGTTATTTATAGATCCAGATTTGGTGCTAGGGAACATTTTGAGTAGTACGTACTTCCAAATTTGGCCAATGATGTGTTGGTGGCATAAAGAAGTTCTTTTAAAGTCACTTGCACCAACTTCTAAACGTATATTTCTATGTTGTTGGACATTTGTTCTCTTTGATGGATTGAATTGGGTTGCTATTTTTTTTTGTCCATAATGACAAATATGTAGGACAATATTGAGGAGTGGAAGATTCCTATTCTTATGAAATCTTAAGTGAAGAGTACCATGAGGTATTATATTTTACACTTACGAATTCAGTGATCATAGAAATTTATGTGGTTCACATTTTGTTGTTGGCTGGAAAGGTAACTTGGCAAAAGTTTCCTTTCTGTTAGGTGTTGTGTATTAGTTTTTTTTTATGTTAATGAGTTGTGTCACATAGATACACAAATGATGATGTATTTGAATGATTCAATTGGATGAACAAAATAGTATAGAAAAGCATAAGAGAGACTATAAAGTAGTTAACTACCTGATGAAGCAGCAAACACAAATTTTTTTCCAGCCCTTAGCCTTGCAATGATTGTCCTGTAGAGAAAGTTTTTTTCTAGTACCTCCATGTCGTAAACAAAGTAGAGCCCTCTAGTATTGATGGTTACCGCGCGTATAACATGGTTGTATATTTTTCTTTGCTGCTCATTTAGTAATGAATGACATCTTTCGTGCTTCTCTTCTCTAATAAGTGTGTTGTCCAATGTTTCTATTGCTGAGTTCTGGCAATGGAATTCCATCAAAACCAATGAGATATTACTTACGACTCTTGATCAAAATCTTCTCAATTTCAATCAACTAATGTTATAAAAAATGACATACTTGTTGAAATAGCTAGTGATGGTCTCCATTGTTTTCTCACTTTGATGGAGTTGATATGTATGACTTAAGTGTGTGAGTGATTTGTTTATATAGAGATACACAATAGATGCATAGTTTAATTTAATCCATTGTATTATTTTTAATGTAGGTAACTGAAAATTCTTTAATTTTTTTTTTTAGTTTGGAAGTTGCAGTACTGCCACATGATTGTATAATGCAGGTTACGAAATCTGAATGATTTCCTTAAGGAGGTAACTGTTAATATATGAATAGTCCGTCTCAGTTACAAAAATTGATAAGAAATGGTTCACATCCTGTGTTCTATAAATGTCCATCTTTTAATTAATAAGTTGAATAACTTAGTTACTGAGGTTGTTACGAAATGGTTCACCGTTCACATCATGTGTTCTAGAAATGCTTCCTTTTAATAGCCTTTTATTACATGATGAAGGTTACGGCCTTTTAATAGCTTTTTTTCACTGCTTATATGAGCTTTACATATATTTTAATTTTAATAGCCTTTTTACTTATACTAAATAGCCTTTTAATAGCATTTTTTACATAATGCAGGTTATGAAAACGGTTACGAAATACTAAGTTGAATAGCCTTTTGTTCAACTTCATTGCTTAATGTTGCTTAAAAACACTTTATTACTTAATCTATTTAATACTATGCTACTAAGCTCAAGTGAGCTTTACATATACATATATAGATTAAAGATAACTTAAGTTGTAGTAGATTATTTGTAATATTTATTAAAATATTTTGATACAATAGCTTCTTCTTTTTTATATGGGTTGTCTAAATGACCCATGGTTAAATTTGGGTTTAATAACCCATAGTCTAGGTGGACCAATCACATTTAAGATAAATTGATTAAATTTTTTATATTTTATTTATTAATTTATTTAGGATTAAATATGTGTTTGGTCCCTCACTTATATGCATGAATCTAAAATGATTCCTGGACAAAAAATGCAAAGGTTTTAATCCTTGAAATTCTATTTGATCTAAAATGGTTTTACATAGATTTTTCACATCTATTTTAGTTCCTCCAAAATTTCTTCCATCAAATTAAGTCCTTCGCCCCTCATAATTATTTCAAAACCTAGAAATTCAATCTTCCTCCAAAAACTTAGAAATTAAAATTATTGTCGTAGTGGTGGTTGAATAAGAAATTAAAATTACTGTGTTTGATGAATAATTAATTATTGTCGTAGATGAGGATGTATGATTGGAAGGATTTGGATATTTTGCCCATGAACGGTACTTGTTGCCGAGGACCATGGATAGCAATAAGTGGTGGTTGAATAAGAAATTAAAATTACTGTGTTTGATGAATAATTAATTATTGTCGTAGATGAGGATGTATGATTGGAAGGATTTGGATATTTTGCCCAGGAACGGTACTTGTTGCCGAGGACCATGGATAGCAATTGTTGCTGCTGCTAATTGGTTCTGGGTGGGGGTTTGGGTGGTGATGGTGGTTTTGGGTGGGGGAGGAAGGACGAGGAGGAAGAAGATGAAGAAAATTTATGGGTTATGAAGATGAAGAAGATGAAGGGATTTCTAAGATGAATTTCTGAGTTTTGTGATGATGATATGAATTTCTAGGTTTTGAAATAATTATGAGGGAAGAAGGATTTAATTTGATGGAAGAAATTTTGGAGGAATTAAAATACATGTGAAAAATTCATATGGAATCATTTTAGATCAAATAGAATTCAAGGACTAAAACTTTTGTATTTTTTGTTTGTTCAGGTATCATTTTAGATTATTCATGCGTATAAGTGAGGGACCAAACACATATTTAACCCTAAATAAATTAATAAATAAAATATAAAAAATCAATCAATTTATCTTAATTGTGATTGGTTCACCTAGACTATGGGTTATTAAATCCAAATTTCATCATGGGTTATTTAGACAACCCTTTTTATACAATCGTTAAAATTAGCGGAGTTAGACTGTCAAATTCGAATAATACTTCATCATCATCCTGATTCATAAAACAAGGCTCACCACGGCAGTATACACCAAGTTAAATTCTTATTTGTATAAGTATACAAATGAAATGTGAATTCAACCTAAGCATTTTCAGAAAGATCAGGAACGATTTATATCAAGCTACTCTTCCATCCTGGTCCCCAACTGCATGATATATACTTTCCAACGCTAGCTATATTAGTCCTTCTTTCGTGATAGTACGCGTTGTTGAAATCTATGATGAAGATCATCAATTTTTCTTGGTCTGCGAAATTGAAGAGTATATATCAACTACGTAAACATTATGGCGTGATGAGGACCACTTAGCTCAACTCGTCCAAATTTGTCTGCCACCCTTGCTGTACTGAACACACCCCTTCACAAATATTTAGATTTCTTTTATTTCAAATTAAAAAAAAATTAGAAAAAAGAAAAAAAAAACTAATTAACAACATTATTGAGACATGTGTTAGTATGTGAAAGAATGATGTACGTGAATACTACATTGATACTGTAGATTTTTCCATCCACGGTTAATTGATGTAAACAAGTTTTTATAACACATTTATAATTTGTGGCGGTTAAAAATAGTCACAGACTACTGATAGTCTGATATGTACACAAATCATTTTGATTTCCATCAGCTTCATATATAAGGCATGCGGCATGCCTATATGCATGCATTTCATTTTTGTCTACATTCATGGGTATGCAATTAATAACTCGATAGGGGAAGAAAACAACCCAATTTGGAGAAACAATTTTTAAAGAAAAGAACGTCAATTACCATATTTCTCCGTAGCATTTATGGATCATACTGACAATTACAATCTCCTAATTTTGTGCCCAAGTTATACTCTAGAATACTAGATATTGTACCCGTGCAACGGTTTATTTACAACATTTTTAAAATTATATGAAAATGACTATAGAGTAATTGTATAAATAATAAATATTAAAGTATTTCTTCAATATAAATATAATAGAACAAATTATTGTGTTTCGACATCTAAATAGAGAGTATTAGATTTTTTTTATGCATTAAATTGCTTGTATTAGATTTCTCTTTATGCAAATAAATGTTATTACTGAAATTTAGTAATAAATTTTTTAGTTAATGATCAAATTAGTCCCTAGGTTTGTAAACGAGTTTGATTTTAGTCCCTCTGGGGAAATATTACGTTTAGTGTCAGTCATTTTTACAATCACTAACAGTTTTTACTACTATATAATATGTCAAAAATCACATTTGAAAGTATGTTTTCAAATAATACACACATGCAATATATTTAATAGTAAATATCTTGTAGAGACATTTATTTAATTTTAAAACTATTTTTCTAGAGTGTTCATTAATAAATTTTATCTACACTATTATTTAATTTAAATTATTCATATTTTCTACTTTTTTTTTACATGCAAATGTTATATAGTTGTTAGTAATGTTAGTAAATTAGTCCTTCTCAGGGTTTGAACCATGGACCCTTCATATTTCATCTCACCCAACCCTTATGTCCCTAGCTCTTACCACTTGAGCTATCATTCGGGGACTAATATTTTCTACATATAAATATATTTCTTCATTTTTTCCTCAATTTATGATTGATTTTTTTTTTAGATAAGCCTCAATTTATGATTGAGAGTTAATATTCTAACTATTTTTAAAAACGACTTAATAAATTATTCTTTTGTAGAAGAAACTGAAAAGTTGGAAATTAATAGTTAGTAAAGTTAATAACATAAAATATTCATCAATAATTTATTACTACCATTATTAATGAAAATCACAAGTAAATTTAAAATTATTTTTTAAAATAACACGCAACTACATTATAGTTAATTTAAACAACATACAAAATCAATTCATATTTTAAAAGTAAATTTCAAAATATATATTTACAAAAAGCATTCAACCATTAACTAATTTCAATATATAACATGTTTATTTTATTTAAAAGATATTAGTTTGTGATATTTTTGTATCTTTTATATTTTTTCAACCTTAGGTTGATAAAAAAAATTCGAAAAAGAAAAATTATCTATAAAAGTAGAACATGCTAACCTTAGGTTGATGATTAATTGAAATGAAAATGAAAAAAAAATCAATTAATCTTTCCAGTAATGTAGAACTCAAGTAAAATATTCTATATATATATATATATATATAAACATGAAATATAACTTTAGTATTTAATTTGTTATTTATACGTAAAAAGATTAATAAGTTTTATTAGTTAATTTTTAAAATTCATCAACTTGATTAATAATTAAAATAAAAATTATTATTTTAATTTTAACATATACGAATTTGAATTTTGGCTTAATTCCACTTTGGGCCCCTGATGTTTCATAAATGTGCGATCTGCACCCCCCGTGTATAAAACGTGCGGTCAAGGTCCCTGACGTTTCTAAAACGTGCGATTAACGCCCTTCCGTCCAAATCCGTTTGGTTCCTCAGTTGACCAAACGGAAAATGCTGACGTGGCATTATTTAATTAATTAAGAATTCATTTTTCAAATAAAATTATTTCAACATTATTTCAAAACATAAAAATAAAAATAATAATCAAAAATTAAAAAGTCAGAAAACATGAATGTTAGGATAGAAACCTTCATCTGAAAAACCCAGATATTCATGTGTTCATTCCATTTTTCCATCATCTTCATATAAACACAACTAAATAAAAATTAATCTTTCTCCTCCCAAAAATTATTACCCAATAAATTAAAAATCCTCCAACTCTAATCAAAAGCACCTTCACACCCTTCTTCAACCAAACTCAAATCCTAGACAAAACTTTCTGAACACAGCAATAAACCCAAGACCTTTACCCTGTACAACCGTAATCCAACCAAAGCCTTCCACCCTCTCAACCCCAAATCTCAACCAGAGGAAAAGCTGAAAGAGAGCCCACACCACCATCACCTCCTAGCCAACAACTAATGCAACCGTCACCACCACACAAAACCCCTCTCTTAGATTGAAGCATCACCGGACTTGGACCCCAACACCGTGCCAGATCTACCGCGTCGTGCCGTGCCGTGCCCAAAGTAACCTCACAAGCCGCATCGCCGCAGAGATTGCCGCATTGGAAGCCTCCGAGCACAGCCGTGCAGATCTCCATCGTCAAACTCGAATTCTTAAATCTATGTAATTAACGAATCTCACAAACTCAAAGTTTCAATCTTTATTATGGCCCCATCAGAATCAGATTGTCTTCTTTTTTTCCTTCTTCTTTTTCCCATTTTCCTCCTCTTCTAGGGTTCTCTAATTCTCTTCTTCTTGCTCCACCAATGGCGAAGATGAGGAATACCCTTATACCCAGATGGTTAATTGTATGCCCAACCATTCTGAACAACCCAGAAGCTCTCCTCCTCCCAAACGTCGCACTGATTTCTCCGTCTTCGCCTCCACCCCTCATTCTGGTATGGCCTTCTCTCAATTTCCTCCATTCCCAATTGCATACGCTAGTCTTTCTTGAATTTGTTCTGGTTGAGAAATTTGATGAATCTTCAATTTGTCATTTTTTTGTGATTGGTCGTGGGGATTATTATGGGTTAAATAATCTTTTTTTACTTCTGGGTATTTGGCAATTAGCATTGTAGAATGCATATTTATCACAAAGTTTTGAACTTGATGTGTTTCTGTTTGGATCCAACCTGTCTCCGTTGATTCTAAAATGTGTGAGGAAGAAGAAAAAGCATTGAAGGGTTTTGTGACGGATTATTTCCGTCACTAATTCGTAGCCTATATTTTATGAATTAAATAATGTCACGTCAGCATTTTCCGTTTGGTCAACTGAGGAACCAAACGGATTTGGACGGAAGGGCGTTAATCGCACGTTTTAGAAACGTCAGGGACCTTGACCGCACGTTTTATACACGGGGGGTGCAGATCGCACATTTATGAAACATCAGGGGCCCAAAGTGGAATTAAGCCTTGAATTTTTTTACAAATAGTTATAAATATAAAATTTATTTTTACTATATATTCTAATTAATGTAAAAGTAGTCAATTTAAATTATTATTATTAAAAATTTGTCCTCAAGTTATAATTGATAATTAAAATTTAATAAATAATAAAAATTATTTTTAATGTATTTAATGTAAATGTATTGGAGCTTTATGGTTTAATGCATTTAATACATGCAAAACCTCAAGTCTCCTTTATATATATATGTATATATAGATTTAAGCCAATGGGGCCTCTCAATAATATCAAGAAACATACCACCAACATGGAAAGAAAAACCTCACAACCATTGCATTGTGTTGTGTTTGGATTTCTGGGTGCAACCTCGTACGGAATTAATACTCAACTCTGAATTACTAATTAGTTATTACATAGCCTCCTAGTCCTAGAGGCCTACATTGGTGACCTTACCATCTCAATCCTAAATCCAATTTGCCACTAATTACTTTAGATTTTAAGACCTTTATTTACATTCTTATCTTATCACATATATATGGTAGATTGGGGAAAGTGACAAATTCATTTTAACCATATATCTTTTGTTGCTTGTGTTGGTGGGATCTGCTTCACAATTGCATTTTATGATCATCAAGGTGATGATATCAGATGCATCTACTGAGTGTGGTACTAATTTAGCAGATGGCAAGTCTATTTTACTAAATAGATATAATGAAATATTTTACACCCCCACATGCATGACTGTTTTTTCTGTCGATCGTGTTCAAAGTAAGAGCAAGAATAATATCTTAGCAAATTAACTGCAAATCCAACTTTCTATTTTACCATCAACCATGTTCAAGGCTGGCTCTTTTTTAATTTCTTCTCTTCCTCCTTCTTTAGAGTTATGATTCATTCACACTTTACTTCATTTACATTTCATTTCAATTTTATCTATTTGTCTTTCTCTTTAGAGAATTGCTACTTCATTTACCCCAGTGTTTTTTTACCAACCTTCTTAAAAGTCATAAATTAAGACTTAAAAAAATCAGCGAACCAGAAAAATATAACATCATCGTGCTAGCTCATGCGTGCCACCTTCGTGCCATATAGCATAATTACTCATTTTAATCATATCACTCATCACTTTTTTTCTCTCCCAATTTTCTTTCTATCTTCTCTTCCCACCATTCCATTTTCACTTAAATTGAAGTTTAAATTGAAGAAAATTTTATCCTGCTTTTTATCCTTATCAGCCAATCTGATGTGCTAGCTCTTTGGGATTTATGACAATGTTATTGGAAACTGTCCATTTTTTTTTTTTGAAAGAGAAACTGTCCATTTACTCTCATAAATTTGAGTTGATTGCTGGCCAACTTATTTTTTCAAATTATTGATTGAGATTTCTTGTCTTTTAATTTGGAGGTATCTTGTGTCACCTTCATGAACTGGTTTAACAACTTGTCAGTTTGCGTTTTGAGAATTTGGAGGGTTGGATAGTTGATTTCTTGATCAAGGGTTAACACAATTGGGAGGCGCTGTTCTTGTTTGGTCCACTGTATGTATTCTGTTTTTTCCCTGTCTTTTGTACATTGGTTTATTAGCAACCTTTAACGCTAATATTTAATTCATTCTTTTTGGCTGTTAAAAAAAAACAACTGAATAAATGTTAGGGTTAAAATATATAACCGTCCCTGAACTTTTAGCGAAATCTGAAAACCGTCTCTCGCCGGAAAATTATCTGAAATCCGTCATCGTACTATCAAAAACAAATTTGACCCATCCTCCGGCCGCCTTAGCTCCAGCAAGAGCCATTTTTTATTTTTACCCATCCCTGAACTTTGAGCGAAATCTGAAAACCGTCCCTTTTTTATTTTATTTTTATGTTTTTAAATTAAAATTCCATAATTTTTAAGAATTAAATCTAATACCCTTCAATCTAAGCCTGAATTCCCAATTTAACCACAAATCCCTTAATCTAACCCTTACTCATCCCAATTTAACCACAATTCTCAAGTTCTCTCTCCTTCAGATCTTGTTTCTCTTCTCTTCTTCTTTCTTCATCTTCATCTTCATCTCATTTCCTCCACCAACAACAACATCGTCTCCTTCTTGTTGTTGTTAGAAAAAAATTGCAATTTTAAAATTAGGGAATTTTCATATTTCGCTCAAAGTTCATATTTCAAATTAGAGAATTTTAATTCTTAGAAGTTAGGGAATTTTCAAATTAGGTAGATTTAACTCTTAGAAATTAGGAAATTTTAATTTTAAAAAATAAAATAAAAAAGTGACAGTTTTCAGATTTCGCTCAAAGTTCAGGGATGGGTAAAAATAAAAAAAAATGCTCTTGCCGGAGCTAAGGCGGCCGGAGGGATGGGTTACATTTGTTTTTGATAGTACGAAGACGGATTTCAGATAATTTTCCGGCGAGGGACGGTTTTTCAGATTTCGCTCAAAGTTCAGGGATGATTATACATTTTAACCCTAAATGTTATAAGGAGGATCGCAATTAACCGTATGAGAATATAACGTGGAAAACTCTAAAATTGAAGGAAAAAAAATTATGACTGTTTTTCAAAAGCAACAACCAAAAAATAAACAATATGTGAAAATTATTATAATACATATACTTCACTTTCAACCACCATATGATCTCAATACACCCATACTCCCCAAATCACATATTTAAACTATATCTTCTCACAATGCTCTAATGCAAGAGCATAAAAGAACAAGAAAACATAAATATAAGCTTAAAGTGTTTCCTAGTAGGGGTGTCCATCGGACAAGTACGGTCAGATTCAGGCCAGTACTTCGGTTTTGAACAGTTGAAACTCACCAAAACCTAAGATCTGCTGTCGACTGTGAAGAAGACACAGGTTACTTGGTTCGGTTTTGGTCGGATCACAGTTTCGACGGGTCGGTCTGAGCGGGTTGTGAATATTGTGGATATTAATTCAAATATTAAATCTAGCTAATAGATAGTGATATAGTTCTATTAGATAGATGCTAGAGTAAAAGATAATAACTGATTTGGTTATTATGATAAGAAGTTATCTTTTAGTTATCTTCTAGTAAGTTAGGTCTTTTATATAAGACATGTATTGCTTTCAGTTTTAATCAAGTAAATAATATATTTTCCCTCAATCTCTCTCTACTCTTTCACGTTAATTCTCTCTTTTCTCCAACAACTTGGTATCTAGAGCACGTTCCGATTCTTGGACCTACGGGTCGTGAAGATTGAAGCTGCGTGTTTCAATCTTGTTTAAACAGAGCCAAACACAACCTCTCTAATCGAAGCTGCGAGTTTCGAGGCCTGTGATAGGTTTGGTGGTTTAGGGTTGCTGTGAAACTTTGTGTTTCGAATCTGTTTGGCTCGGTTTTGTTGAAGTGCGATTCTGCGAGTCTCGTCCTTCATCAGAATTGTAATTCTGCGATTATGAAATTAGTGGAAGCTGCGAGTTTCAGAGGTTCCTTCCCTACACGCTGTGAATCTTGATTTTGATTAAGAAACCAAAACCCTCACGATGGCAAGTAACAATCTGCTGGGAGTAAATCTCCCAATTCTAACTGATAAGAATTGGGATCGATAGAATTCTCAGATGAAAGTTCTATTTGGGTTTCAAGATGTTCTTGATGTTATAGAGAATGAGTTTCAACCACTGACCCAAGACATGACTGAAGAACAGAAGACTCTTCATAACGATATGAAGAAGAAGGATTGTAAGGCGATGTTTCTCATTCATCAATGCGTGGATGATACGCATTTTGAGAAAATAGCAAATGCATCTTCAGCAAAGGAGATGTGGGACATTATACAGAAAGTTCATAGTGGCAGTGAGAAGGTAAAGTTGCAAACTCTTCGAAGACAGTATGAAGGTCTTCAGATGGAGGAGAATGAAAAGGTTGGTGAATACTTCACCAAGATCCTAACCACTGTCAATTTAATGAAGGGTTGTGGAGAAAAGATCACTGGTGTGATGGTGATAGAGAAAATCATGAGGTCATTAGCTCCCAAATTTGACTACATCGTAGTGGCAATTGAGGAATCTAAAGATGTGGACATCATGAAGATAGAAGAGTTGCAGAGTTCATTGGAGGCACATGAGATGCGCCTTGCTGATCGTAATTCTATGAAAATTGCAGAACAAGCTTTGAAGGGTGGTCTGGACAATCATGATGACAGAAAGAAAAAGTGGACAAGCAAAGGAAAGTCCGGCAACAAGTCAAAGTGGTCTCAAGATAATTCTGACAAGCCAAAATTATCCAAAAGGAGAGGTGAATCTGCAAAGAATGGTGGCAATCAGAGGAAGACTGATAAGAAGAATGTTGAATGCTACAACTGTCACAAGATGGGACACTGCTCCTATGAATGTCGCAATGGTAAACCAAAACAGCAGAAGAATGCAGACAAGGAAGCTTATGCAACAAGGGAAGATTCTGATGAAGATCCTATAATGCTAATGGTCACAACAATGAATTCAATAGTGAGTGTTGAAACTAGTGAGATATGGTACCTAGACTCAGGCTGCTCCAATCACATGACCAGCCACAATGAATGGTTGGTAGATCTGGACAAGACAAGGACTGGAAGAGTAAAGTTTGCTGATAACAGAACACTTCAGATAAAAGGGAAAGGAGATGTAGTCATTCCAAGGAAGAATGGTAAGACTGCAGTTATCAAAGATGTTTTCTATGTTCCAGAGTTAAAGTGCAATTTGATGAGTATTGGTCAGCTAGTGGAGAAAGGGTACAACTTTGACACGAAGAATAGGAAGCTTCATCTGTATGATCCTGAGGAAAGGCTAGTTCTAAATGCTAATCTCACGAAGAACAAAACCTTTCAGGTCAATATGAAAGCTGCTGAAATCAAATGTTTTGCTGCATTAGAACCTGAAGAAGAATGTTGGACTTGGCACTCCAGGTATGGTCACTTAAACTTTAAACGTTTGCATCAGTTAGGTGTCAAACACATGGTGTCTGTTTTACCTGTTACTGCATTGCCTGAGAAAGTTTGTGAGGTTTGTATGGCTGGGAAACAAACCAGGAATTCTTTTCAGTCACAACTAGAAACGAGAACTAAAGACATTCTAGAAGTTGTGCATTCTGATCTGTGTGGGCCATTTGAGGTTCCTTCATTAGGAGGAAACAAGTATTTCATGAGTTTTGTTGATGAGTACAGCAGGATGTTGTGGGTATATCTTATCAAGCAAAAGAGTGAAGCATTCTCAACATTTGTGAACTTTAAAGCTGCAGTTGAAAGGTAGAGTGGGAAGCTTCTCAAAATACTCAGAACTGATGGAGGAGGAGAGTACACTTCCAAGGAGTTCGCTGATTTTTGTTTGAAGAGGGGTGTGCAACATGAAGTGACAACCCCTTATACCCCACAACACAATGGTCTAGCAGAGAGAAGAAATAGAACTATCCTCAACATGACAAGGAGCATGCTGAAGGAGAAATTTCTGCCTCAAAGTTTCTGGGGAGAAGCACTAGCAGTGGATGCTTATATTCTGAACAAATGTCCAACAAAGAGGCTTCCAGAACAAGTTCCTGAGGAAATTTGGACCGGAAGTAAACCCAAGGTTAGTCATTTGAGGATTTTTGGTTCACTTTGTTATAAGCACGTTCCAGATCAGAGGAGAAGCAAGCTACAAGACAAGAGTGAAGCAATGATCTTAGTTGGATATCATCCAACTGGTGCGTACAAGCTGTATGATCCAGCAAGAAAGAAGATGACTTTCAGCAGAGATGTCATGGTGCTTGAGAAAGAGTACTGGGACTGGAAGGAGAACAAAAGCAGTCTTAGAAGATTTGGACTTGATGTTCTGGGTGAGGATAGTAATTCTACACCTTTATCACATGTCCACCAAACTAATTCTGAGGCTTTACCACATGATGATCGGGCTGATTTAGATGGTTTTGCAGACCATGTTCCAAGACCTCAAAGGCAGAGGAATAGGCCTGAAAGATATAGTGAGTATCAGACAGTTCCTGACCATGCGGTTAATGATGAAGGTGATCTGATTCACTTTGCTTTGATGGCTGACGCTGAGCCATTGCATGTGGAGGAAGCTCTTGCAAAACCAGTTTGGAAGGCTGCTATGATTGATGAGTTGAAAGCAATTGAGAAAAACCAGACCTGGTCTCTGGTCCATTTACCTCCAAATAAGCACAAAATTGGGGTTAAATGGGTGTTCAAGCAGAAGTTGAATCCTGATGGTTCTATTACTAGGCACAAGGCAAGGCTTGTGGCTAGAGGTTTTCTACAGAAACCTGGGCTGGATTATTCTGAGGTTTTCGCACCGATGGCAAGGATAGAAACCATAAGACTAGTGGTTTCTATTGCTAGTGCGAGAAACTGGCCTATTTTTCAGGTTGATGTGAAATCTGCATTTTTGAATGGACCTTTGGAAGAAGAGGTTTATGTGAGCCAGCCTCCTGGATTTGAGATACAAGGAAAAGAGAAGATGGTTTTCAAGCTCAGCAAAGCCTTATATGGCTTGAAGCAGGCCCCACGAGCATGGAATAAGAGAATTGATGGTTTCCTCCTTCAGCTCAAGTTTCATAGGTGCTCTGTGGAGTATGGTGTGTATGTCAGAAAGAGTCATGGAGACACTGGTTTGCTACTCATTTGCCTATATGTAGATGATTTGTTGATAACTGGGTCAGATCCTAAAGAACTTGATGAGCTGAAGCAGATTCTGAAGTCTGAATTTGAGATGTCAGATTTAGGAAAGCTAAGTTACTTCCTAGGCATGCAATTCGAGTATACTGCAGAAGGAATTTTCATGTACCAGCAGAAGTACATCAAAGACATACTGAAGAGGTTCAACATGGGGAATTGTCATCCAGTAACAACTCCATCTGAAGTGAATATCAAGTTGAGGAGGGATGATGAAGGGGATGTTGATGCATCTCTGTACAAGCAACTTGTTGGTTCACTCAGATTTTTGTGCAACTCAAGGCCTGATATTTCCTATGGTGTGGGACTTATCAGCAAGTTCATGTGTGCACCTAAGAAATCACATTTGGCTGCTGCCAAAAGGATTTTGCGGTATCTGCAGGGTACTACAGATTATGGAATATTGTTTCCAAGGCAGAAGAAGCTTGGAAAGGAGCTGGAACTGGTTGGCTACACAGATTCTGATTATAGTGGTGACTTGGATGACAGGAAAAGTACTTATGGGTACTTGTTTCAGCCGCATGGAGCTCCAATCTCTTGGACCTCAAAGAAGCAACCTGTCATAGCTCTTTCCTCATGTGAAGCTGAATACATAGCAGGGTCCTTTGCTACCTGCCAGGCTGTTTGGCTTGAAGAACTGTTAAAAGAAATGGGTTTTGTGACTAAGAAGCCAATGGAGCTGATGGTTGACAACATCTCAGCAATTAGTCTTGCTAAAAATCCAATTTCTCATGGAAAAAGTTAGCACATTGAAGTCAGATTTCACTTTCTGCATGAACAGGTGAATGGAGGGAAGCTGGAGCTGGTGTACTGCCCCACTGATGAGCAAAAGGCAGATATCTTCACCAAGCCTTTGAAGACTGAAAGATTTCTGATCTTAAGGAAAGAGATAGGTGTAGTATCTCTTGGGTATTTGAATTAAGGGGGAGTATTGTGGATATTAATTCAAATATTAAATCTAGCTAATAGATAGTGATATAGTGCTATTAGATAGATGCTAGAATAAAAGATAATAACTTATTTGGTTATTATGATAAGAAGTTATCTTTTAGTTATCTTCTAGTAAGTTAGGTCTTTTATATAAGACATGTATTGCTTTTAGTTTTAATCAAGTTAATAATATATTTTCCCTCAATCTCTCTCTACTCTTTCACGTTAATTCTCTCTTTTCTCCAACAGTGAAAACATAAAAAAAAAACTCGAACAGAGCAGAGGAGAATATGCAACTGATATCACAGTGATACAGAAACGAAAATAATGTTACCAATTTTGACAAAGAAAACAAAGCTACAATGATACAACATATTACATTTGGATCTTCATCTCTCGACCAGGTCTGGATCTAGGCGAGGTGGCATCTCCTGTGTGAGAGAGGAACGAAAACATCAGAGGCAAGGTGGAGCAATGCTATTTCGAGCAGATTCATTGAATATTTCTTCATGCAAAATGTCATGAAAGAGTGGGAGAAGGACATATAAGGCTAGAATTAGTGGTGGGTGGCTACGATGAGAGGTTCAAGAATGGAGCCACCGCACTCTCCGTTTGGGTACCGGTAGTGGTCGTGGATGGTTTGGTTGGCGTGGTGAGAAGTGGGGGTGCAGGCTGGATGGCAATGGTGGTGGCGACTGGGAGCCTCAAAGTGTCTGCTAGGGTTTTATGGGGTAGGATAATGAGTATTTATATTATTAGGTTAGAGTTAGTGGGCTTGGGTTTTTTTTATTAAAACCCATTTGGACGGTTTGTAGCTCAAACCGAAATCGACCAGTCCAGACCACGAGAAACTGAGTTTTTTAACCGAACAACCTGTTTTCCGGCCCAACTGGACTGGTTATGCAAAACAAAATCTCGCTTTAAGCGCGTTCGGTTCAGTCTGGTTCATCTTAGATAACCCTATTTCCTAGTGTTAGTACTTTGTGTGAGGGTTGTCCAACGGGCTGGTTCAGGCCAATATTGTGGGTTTTGATCGATTGAAATGTTCATACAAGTAGTATCACCATCGTCCGGTCAGTATGGATAGGTTTTTTGGATTTGGTTTTTGCGGATTTTGAGTGTACCCGAACGGTCAAACAAGTGAGAGGATAGCGGAAAAAAATAGAGAATACAACAGAGGGCATAGACGATAATAATTACAGAGAAAATATAAGAGTGAGAAGAAGACATAAAATTTTCATTAATATTTCACATTGCAATACAATAGTATAAAAATAAAGCCAGAACGACCTCAATACAACAAATTGAAGAGGAACCTCAACAAAAAAAACATGGAAGGGTTTGCACCTGCAGATCAAGCGCCTTCGAACCTTTCATAAACATCCATAGATATTTGTAGAGGAAATGGACACCTTAATGAGATAAATCTGAGCATTTTCATAGAGGGAAGGGTCGAAGAACTCAAGATCCAACCTCGTGGGCTATGTTGTAACGAGAAGAAGAGAAGAGCAGTGGTTGATTATCTTGGAGGAGAGCGAGGAAAAGAGAAGAAAATGGCTAAAATGTCATCTTTGAGAGGAGAAGAGACATCGTGGTGGTGGTGGGGTGGCGATAACTAGGGTTTGCTCATGGTTGAAAGGGAAGAGTACTGATGGAGAGAGTGGCGGTTAGAGTTTGCTTAAGGTGGGGAGGGAAGAGTGATATAGAGAGTGGGGGCTAGGATTTGCTGTCATCTATCTGAATGGCGACTATTGTTGATGAGTTAGTTTGTTTAAAAGGGCTTCAAGGGTTTTTGTTTTGTTTTCTCTTACGTATCTCTTTCTCCGTCAAAACTAAGTTGCGTTGCATTTGAATTTTTTTTAAAACTACTTTGGTTGGTTCGGTCGGATCAAACCAATGAAATTTGACTCGGTTTTGCCGAGTCTGATTCACCTCAGACAACCCTACTTTGTGTGTTGTGCCAGATCCTCATTGTCCTCTTCCTGGTTTCTACATCTGATGTCGCTTAATCATTTCACAAATGAGAGAAAACTGTTGAAATTCACCCTTTAAAGGAATATGTGGAAAAAACAAAAGAATTTGGTTATACTATAAACACATGGGTGTTGTACAAAATGTGTTTTGTTTTCTAATGATTTTATTTTACCTAAGTATATTTAATACTTTTTTTTAGAAAACAAAAGGGTGTAGTAATCACAACTTTGGAACAAAGCTAAAAGGAGACATAGCATGCAATGGTGATTAGTAACAACAAAAAGCTAATCACCCACTATGAAAGATGATCCCCAAAGAAAGAAACTCATAAAGCTTTACAATAGACAAGAAACCCACAACCAGCCACAACAAAGAAACACCAACACAGTAAAAACCAACCTAAAAACTAAGAGACCTAAAAGCTACGGATTAGAAGAACACAAAGGCCAGAAGACGGCACGCCACACCAACACCAAAAGAAAAAGCAATCGGCTCCGACTAGAAACACCAAGCCACTAACCAAAACCCCAAAGGAGGCTTCCGCGCAAGGATCTGGGCCGCAATTTGGTTGACAACAACCTCATCTGGACAATCAAACCTCACGCCCAAGTATTTCCCCATCAACAAAGCACTTCTCGCCCTAGTCATAACACCTTGTGGTTCTAAAAACTCTGCCGGCAGAAGCATCAATTGATTCCCTTCGTGAGCCTCTAGAGAGGTTGAGGCTTCTACTACATCCAAGTCACATGAAACCTCATTTTGAACCCTCTTTTTCCTGCCTCTTTTCTCCACTTTCTTGGGTCTCCCCTAGGTCTAGTGGTTTAATCCTTAGAAGAAGAGGACAACAAACTCGACTTCCTGGGTCGTCCACGACACCTAGGGGTAGCAAAAACAAAACCCTCCCTGATCGGGGAACACCTTAAGGAATCCCCACATCCAACGTCCGATCACTATCCAACACCATTTCTTTTTCCAGCGCAAAACCTTGCATCTGGGTCATCTCTTCTGAAGACAAAGACTCATTCGCTTCTCCTAAAACCCGCATCTCCAAAATATCTGATCGAAAGCATTTCGGGAAAATTTCCTCGTCCATATAGACCTCTCATCATAGCTAGAAAAGGAAGGAGTCCCTGAAAACTCGTCGAAGAAGAGAGACTCCTCACCTACCTGATAGGAGCAAGAAGACAACAACTCGGAAAAGAGCACATCAACAAGATTTCTAGAATCTCGAGAAGCTTCCCTAGCAAAATAAAAGTCCAGTAGCAAATCAAGTTCTTCACCAACAGGAGGACACGCACCCTTCCTCTCCCCCAACTACACGTCTCGCTAGGTTCGAGTACAAACATATACTATCTGTTGAGAAGCCAAACAATGCAATGAGGCGCCTCTTATTGCCACATTCCGCGGGGGTTTTGCCAAATCCACATATAAGGATGTTCCTCCTACACTAATACCATTCAAACATTTGATCGCCTCAGCCGCAACCTTGAATGAAGAATAACGCATAAATCCAAAACGAAATCGGCGACCTAGCCTCTTTTTCCTCTGCACAAACACGATCACCAATTTTCCGTATTGTGAAAATATATCTCTGATATGAAAATAACCTACCATCTCCGCAATGCCATCGACAAAGAGAGAAACACACAATCGCCCAACCCCGGCATAACCTTGGCTAAAGACCGCCCCAACATCGTCAGCCTCTGGGGCACCATCCTCTTCTAGCCAAAAAGACACCATCAGGCGGGGTGCTCTATCTTGAGCCATTTTTCGCATGCGGGTGGCAGATGCTCTACTCAAGCCTTTTGGTCGGTCAATATATATGCTCAGGTCAGGTGGCTAAGAAACCTGTCAGAATAGTTTCTTTCCTCATTTATTCGACGGACACATATTCTAAATTATAAACATTATTTTATTTTAATATATATATATATATATATATATTATTTGCATTTCTTGCTTCCCATCCTAAATTAAAACACTATAAATACGTGAAACCTATACTTTTATAAATTTTTGAAAATTAATCTAAGAGTAAAATACACTCACCCCCCTCAAGGTTTGTAAGAATGACACTCCACCCCATTCTTTTTTTAAATCTACACTCCACTCCATTTTTTATAAAGGCAAAATTTAGTGACGAAAACAAATTCGTCACTAATAAAAAATAATTACTAATTAGTTAAAATTTAAATAAGTTTAATGCATATACACTATCATACATTAATTTATGAAAATAATTTTACTGAATTAAATTTAAAAAAACAATCCACTCTGTCTGTTAAGTCCACGTCCCATCTGTCTCCAAATCATATTTCTCACCACAAACGGTCACCACCAAGCCTTTGCTCCCTTTAACACGACGGCCACTGTCCCAGAATGTGAAACCCCATGGCACCACCATGCATCAAAGTTTTGTTGCGACCTGAACCACAGAACGTGAATCGCACATTCCCAAAGCTACCTGTTCAACTACTTCTTGTGAACTTCACCCCCTTTAAGTTGCGAGCGAACGCTCTGTTGGTTTAAGATGTCGTTGGATTTTGTTAAAAGCGGTGCTCCACCGCATCGTTGGGTTCTAATAACCTCCGATCCACTTCATATTTCTTAATTTTGTTTCTCTATTTTCTTCACCCATTTGTCTTGCTTTTTGGGTATACAATCCAATTTTCAAAATTTGAGGTATAAAGAGATTATTTTGATTAAAATTGAATTATTACCAAATATGAAAACACAAGCATGTTTCCCTATGTTCGAGATATGGTTTGTAAACCGGTCGGGTGTGCTATTGCAGAATTTGCATTGTGAATTTATGGAGGAAGACCGCGATTGAGAGAATGAGGAGGACTGTGATGTCTTCATTTTTAAATTTGTTGGATTATATTGAAAATATTTTTTGAAATTATTGATTAACAATTTAAATAATAACTTATTATTAATGAAGAATATTTTTCGTCACTAAATTTGCATCTATATAAAATGGGGTGGGGTGTAGATTTTAGACAAGAATGGGGTGGAGTGTTGTTCTTGGAATGAACATTGAAGAGAGGTATAGTACCTAGAGGTAGAGGATTGTGCTAAGAGAGAATGAGAATGAGAGAGAGAGTGCTGAATTTCATGCGTGATTTCCTCAAATGAGCCAAAAAGTCCCTTACACTTGATAACTACCTCCTATTTATAGAGCTTGGGTACTACCTATTGGGCCAATTGGGCCTCCGAGGTCAAGGCCCAACCGAAGGCCAGGGCCCCGCCTCAGGGCGGGATACGTGCTGGGCGTTGCCCCTCTAGGGGCTCGCCCAGTCCACTAGTCCACAAGACACCGAGCTCGAAGTATGAGAGCTAAGTGTGTCTTTTAATTGCTTTTACATGTCTTACAGTACACCGGAATCTGCACTGCCAACATGGCTTGAGAAAAGAGAAGTAAACTATATCGCCAACATGGCGTGAGCAAAAGGAAACTAGCATTTTCAGTTACCCAGTCCACTGACTTGACGAGCATCCCGAGCTGGCAAGTCCACAAGTCTACGAGCGGCGAGAGCGATTACTTCGTATTGGCGATAAGTTGGAGCAGGTGTATGATCGTTCGCCGGCGGGAAAGGTGGCAGGCATGGGTCACGTGCTGATCATTCAATCATTGACTGGCGGTAACCCCGGCGAGCGACTGAACTTTGTTGTTGGTGTCACCTGTCAGGCGATGGTGTTTGATCTTTATAGTGGCGAGGCTTTTCGCGCTTTCCCTTATTTTAAAACCCTTTCAAATCCCTAACTGCCCCACGTGACTGCCCCACGTGATGTGTCAGTTACATCAATTTCCCTCTTTCTCCGGAACCGTCACTTCACTTTTCATAACCGTCCCATCGTGCGCAGTAACTCCCCATTGCACGCGACCCACCTCCCCAAAACCATCATGACTTCCAACCTTCCACACGCGTCCAACACGCGTCACCCTTCCAGCTTCCCCCCTTCTCCTATAAAAACCCTTCTTCCCCACAGTCATCCCTTTCCGAGACCTCTCTTTACTTCCCTAATCGCTTACCAAACTCCCTCTGCCCACTTCCGTTCCGGAGCCGTCGCTTATCACCCTTTCCTCTACCCACTCTTCACATCCTACTCCGGTGAGTCCCACTGTCCTTATCTTTGCATCATACACATACTCATCTTTTCCTTTCTTTCACTTCACTGTCTTCTAAAAATGGCTTCAAACCCTACCTCCCCTAACCACTCCTCTTCTTCCTCCGGAAGCGACCCTGATGCCACCGCCGCCGGCGGCCTCCGTTTAGAGGTCCCGGAGATCCCACCTTACCGACTAAAAACCTACGCCACTCTGCCCCTCCCAGTCCAAATAGCCCCCAGTCACGAGGCTATAGACCAACCTTCTATTTTCCAGAATAGCGATCTCATCGTGCAGTTCATGAACTCCCTGGGTGGTTTGTCTAATGACGATGAGTTTAACGCCAAACTCAGGATCTGGATTTGCAGTCCTGGGGATCGCCCCTGGCTTCATAAGACAGACGGCGACGTAAAGAGATCCCATTTTTTCTTTGCGTATGAATACATGTTTAGCGAGCTTGGAATCAGGCTTCCTTTCTCGCCCTTTGTCCAAACCGTCCTCCGCGACATCAACGCGGCTCCCTGCCAACTCCACCCCAACGCCTGGGCCTTCATTCGATGTTTTGAAATCTTAAGCGCCGCTGTCGGCATCGCCCCATCCCCCACCAGTTTCTTCTACCTCTACGACGTCGACCCCAAGTCCATCAAAAACAAAGGATGGATTTCCTTGAAGGCCCGAGCCGGCCGGAAGTGCTTGCATCCCCACAAAAGTAACGCGGAGTCCTCCTTCACGCGGAAGTACTTCCGTGTGGCGGTTCATCCCGCCTACCCAGAGGCATTCACCCTTAGAGACGGGACCGCCCTTTTTCCTCTTTACTGGACGGAGAAGCCCAATGGGATCACCGATCCTTCAGAGGAATCTTTGTCCGCCAACGACAAAGCCTTTCTTAATCTCCTTGCCCCACTTCCCATCCTTGACTGCACAACAGTCCTTGAGGGCGCTGACCTCTCAAGAACTCCCAAATACTTAGGTTGTCCATAGCTCACTTTTATTATTGACATTTCCTTTCTCGTCTCCTATGTTGTCATTGATCGTATTTTTTTTATTGTTACAGAAGATATGAATTTCACGAACGCCGAGCTCCTGAAGGCCCGCGAGAGGAGAATGGCTCGCTTTTCTCCAAAATTCAACGCTGAGGGCGACGTGAAAAAGCGGGGCGGTGCTGAGAACCAAGCCGAGAGCACCAAAGCTCCCAAGAGGAGAAAATTGGTCAAAGCCTCCTCCGGCGCCGGCACATCCAACCCTGGCGCTCAGCCCACCACTGCTGCTGCGCCTAAAGGCAAAAATGTCACTGAAGCCTCCGTCGCCGCGGCTACCGAGCCAACCACCGTACCAGCCTCTACTCCTGCCACCGCCGGTGCGACCGCTGCTGTTGCCGCTGAGTCCACTGCTGGCGCCACAGCCGCCTCCGTCGGTGCCACAACCAGCAACATTTCTCAATCCTCAGCTGCCGAGAAACTCGCCGGCGTCAACGCCACAAAAGCTGCTGCGTCTTCCGACACTCCTGTTGGAGAGAAGGAAAAAGAAAATGAAACCCCGAAGTCTCCCTCTCGCCAAGATGCGCCTCCTAGCCCGCCCTCAACACATGATGCGGGCTCCATGCCTTCCCCGCCTCATCAAGGGGAAAAATCCTGTCCTGGCGCTGCCACTACCTCTGAAGCGGCTCGAATTGAACAAGCCCCTGCTCCCGAGGTCGGTTCTTCAAGCTATTATAATATGCTCCCCAACGCCATTGAACCTTCTGAATTCTTGCTTACCGGCCTCAACCGCGAAGTCATAGAGAAAGAAGTCTTGAGTCGGGGCCTTAATGAAACCAAGGAGGAGACTCTTGCTTGTCTCCTACGTGCTGGGTGCATCTTTGCCCACGCGTTTGAGAAGTTCAATGCCGCCACCGTTGAAGCTGAGCGGTTGAAGGCCGAAAGTGCTAAGCATCAAGAAGCCGCCGCTGCTTGGGAAAAGCGTTTCGACAAACTGGCGACGCAGGCAGGAAAAGACAAAGTCTATGCCGACAAGATGATTGGCACGGCGGGGATTAAAATCGGCGAGCTGGAGGATCAGCTGGCGCTGATGAAGGAAGAAGCAGATGAGCTTGATGCAAGCCTTCAAGCTTGCAAAAAGGAAAAAGAGCAAGCTGAGAAGGACTTGATCGCTCGAGGCGAGGCGCTGGTTGCTAAGGAGTCAGAGCTCGCCATACTGCGCGCTGAGCTAGAGTTAGTGAAGAAGGCGTTGGCGGAGCAAGAGAAAAAGTCTGCGGAGTCCTTGGCCTTGGCGAAGTCTGACATGGAGGCGGTGATGCAGGCTACGTCCGAGGAGATCAAGAAAACGACCGAAACTCATGCCGAGGCCCTCGCCACGAAAGATGCTGAGATTGCTTCCCAACTGGCAAAGATCAAAAGGCTAGAGGACGAGCTGGCGACGGAGAAGGCCAAAGCCACTGAGGCGAGGGAACAAGCCGCTGACATCGCCCTTGACAACCGCGAGCGCGGTTTCTACCTCGCCAAAGATCAGGCCCAACATTTGTACCCGAACTTTGACTTTAGCGCCATGGGAGTAATGAAAGAGATAACCTCCGAAGGACTGGTTGGTCCCGACGATCCTCCCCTGATTGACCAACACCTCTGGACAGCGACTGAAGAAGAACAGGAAGAAGAAGAACAGGAGAAAGAAAACAATGAATAATGTAATTTTAACATTACTTTAGCTTTTACTGTCACCTTGTAGTGTACTTTTCCGCCATTCGTCTATGTTTAAGCAACCCTTCGCCATAGCTTTTTATATCGCCGTTGGATATTTTGTAAATCATGTTGGAATGCTTCCGCCGTACATTTTTTAGTCGCCGCCTTCTTATGGCTTAAAAAATTTAAGAATAAGTTTCATAGTTTAACCCCTCAACACGCCAGAGTAGTAAAATACTCAACATCCTGAGTGACCAAGCACTCGCCTTCCACCTTATTCATTCGCCGACCTTATATCTTGCGCTATTTTTCACGCGTCATATGATTGAATTACGCCTAACGATTTCGTGCCTTAATTTTAACTAGGACTTGTTGCTTGGTATTCCACCACCAAGACTTTAGACGTTCTCCCCAAAGGAAGAAACGGCCTCCATTCTCGAGGACTTCGCCAGCAAGAAGGGGAGTCACTGAAAGAGTACATGGCAAGGTACAGCGCGGCGTCGGTCAAGGTAGAGGACGAGGAGCCTCGAGCTTGTGCTTTAGCATTTAAAAACGGTTTGCTGCCGGGAGGGTTGAACAGCAAATTGACACGTAAGCCGGCGCGCTCGATGGAAGAGATGCGTGCTCGTGCCAGCACTTATATTCTCGACGAGGAGGACGACGCTTTCAAAAGAAAGCACGCGAAGTTGGAAAAGGGCGACACGTCGCCCAAGCGCACGAAAAAAGATAGGAGCGGCGAAGATAAGGGGGATGGCAAGCAGCAGAGACCAGATAAGGGGAAGGCGGTATTCAAACCGACCAAGGAACAGTTGTATCCACGGCGCGATGATTATGAACAACGTCGGCCTTGGCAATCTAAGTCTCATCGCCAGCGGGAGGAAACTGATATGGTGATGAACACAGATTTATCGGATATGCTCCGAGGGGCGAGGGACGCAAATCTAGTGGATGAACCGGAGGCCCCAAAGTATCAGCCACGGGACGCCAATCCCAAGAAGTGGTGTGAGTTCCACCGGTCCGCCGGGCATGATACGGCTGACTGTTGGACTTTGCAGCGGGAGATTGATAAGTTGATTCGGGCGGGATATCAAGGAAATCGTCAAGGTCTGTGGCGCAACGGTGGCGATCAAAACAAAGCGCACAAGCGGGAGGAGGAGCGAGCGGACACTAAGGGCAAGAAAAAGCAAGAATCAGCGGCTATCGCCACAAGAGGGGCTGATGACACGTTCGCTCAACACTCAGGACCGCCCGTCGAGACCATCAACACCATCGCCGGGGGATTTGGCGGCGGTGGCGACACTCATGCGGCGCGTAAACGCCATGTTCGTGCCGTTAATTCCGTTCATGAGGTCGCTTTTGGATTCGTACACCCTGACATAACAATCTCGATGGCGGACTTTGAGGGGATAAAGCCTCATAAGGACGACCCGATTGTGGTGCAGTTAAGGATGAACAGTTTCAACGTTAGAAGGGTACTCCTGGATCAGGGTAGTTCGGCTGATATTATCTATGGTGATGCATTTGACAAGTTGGGACTAACTGACAATGATCTGACTCCATATGCGGGAACCTTGGTAGGTTTCGCGGGGGAGCAAGTAATGGTGCGGGGATACATTGATCTAGACACAATATTTGGGGAAGATGAGTGTGCCAGGGTTTTGAAGGTAAGGTATCTGGTTCTCCAGGTGGTGGCATCTTACAATGTCATCATTGGGCGAAATACATTGAATCGCCTTTGTGCTGTAATTTCAACAGCCCACTTGGCGGTCAAGTATCCGCTAAGCAGTGGAAAGGTGGGAAAGCTGAAGGTGGACCAGAAGATGGCGAGGGAGTGTTATAATAATTGCCTTAACTTGTATGGCAAGAAGAGTGCGTTGGTTGGTCATAGATGTTATGAAATCGAAGCTTCGGATGAAAATCTTGATCCCCGGGGCGAGGGGCGAGTAAATAGGCCCACGCCAATTGAGGAAACGAAGGCGCTAAAGTTTGGCGATCACACTTTGAAGATTGGGACCAGACTGACGGAAGAGCAGGAGACGCGCCTGACAAAACTGCTTGGGGAGAACTTAGACTTGTTTGCTTGGAGCTGCAAAGACATGCCTGGAATTGATCCAAACTTCATATGCCATCGATTAGCATTGAATCCAAGTGTCAAGCCAGTTTCACAACTCAGGAGGCGCTTGGGTGGCGACAAAGGGAAGGCGGTGCAATAGGAAGTCGACAAGTTGCTGGCGGCAGAGTTCATCAGGGAAGTGAAGTATTCGACGTGGTTGGCGAACGTCGTAATGGTGAAGAAGGCGAACGGGAAATGGCGAATGTGTGTAGATTACACAGACTTAAACAAAGCATGTCCAAAAGATTCGTATCCCCTTCCCAGCATCGATAGCCTTGTTGATGGTGCCTCGGGCAACGAACTGCTTAGCTTGATGGATGCTTATTCTGGCTATCATCAAATCCGCATGCACCCGGCAGACGAGGACAAAACGGCTTTTATGACCGCCAGAGTCAATTATTGCTATCGCACCATGCCGTTTGGACTAAAGAACGCTGGGGCGACCTACCAAAGATTGATGGATAGGGTTTTTGCTGGGCAGGTGGGAAGAAACATGGAGGTTTACGTTGATGACATGATTGTTAAATCAGTACGTGGTTTAGACCATCATCAAGATCTGGAGGAAGCATTTGGCGAGATAAGAAAGCACAATATGCGCCTCAACCCGGAGAAATGCTCTTTTGGTGTTCAGGGTGGCAAGTTTTTGGGATTCATGATCACATCCAGAGGAATCGAGATAAACCCAGAAAAATGCAAGGCGATTCAGCAGATGAAAAGCCCTTCTAATGTGAAAGAGGTCCAACGTTTAACAGGGCGAATAGCAGCATTATCTCGGTTTCTTCCCAAGTCTGGTGACAGATCTTTCCCTTTTTTCAAGTGTCTTCGCAAGAATGTCGCATTTGAGTGGACGACGGAGTGTGAGGAAGCTTTTGTTCGCCTCAAGGAACTCCTATCGTCACCGCCAATCTTGTCGAAACCAATACAGGGACACCCGCTGCATTTGTATTTTGCTGTGAGCGATAGTGCTCTGAGTTCTGTGATGTTGCAGGCGGTAGATGGCGAGCATCGAATTGTTTATTTTGTTAGTCACACACTCCAGGGCGCAGAGGTCAGATATCAGAAAATTGAGAAGGCGGCGCTGGCGGTCCTCGTCACCGCCCGGCGGTTGAGACCTTATTTTCAGAGTTTTCCCGTGAAGGTGCGGACGGATTTGCCCTTGAGACAAGTATTACAAAAACCGGATTTATCAGGTAGATTGGTCGCCTGGTCGGTTGAATTGTCAGAGTATGGTTTGCAATATGATAAGCGGGGCACGGTTGGTGCGCAGTCACTAGCTGACTTTGTGGTCGAGTTGACTCCAGATCGGTTTGAAAGAGTGGACACTCAGTGGACTCTCTTCGTGGATGGATCCTCCAATAGTAGTGGCAGCGGCGCGGGAGTAACGTTAGAAGGGCCGGGGGAACTAGTGTTGGAGCAATCCCTGAAATTTGAGTTCAAAGCAACGAACAACCAGGCAGAATATGAAGCTCTCATCGCCGGATTGAAGTTGGCGCGGGAAGTGAAGATCGGGAGTTTGTTGATAAGAACGGACTCACAATTGGTGGAGAATCAAGTGAAGGGAACTTTCCAGGTCAAAGATCCCAATCTGATCAAGTACCTTGAGCGGGTACGGTATTTGATGACACTTTTTCAAGAGGTCGTGGTGGAGTACGTTCCTCGGGCAGAAAATCAGCGGGCGGACGCGCTGGCCAAATTGGCGAGCACGCGGAAGCCCGGGAATAACAAAAGTGTGATTCAGGAAACGCTGGCGTACCCAAGCATCGAAGGCGAGCTCATGGCCTGCGTGAACAGAGTGGGGACATGGATGGGTCCCATAATATCTATCTTGGCGGGGGACCCGGCAGAAGTGGAGCAATGCACGAAGGAACAACGGCGGGAGGCGAACCACTATACTCTCATTGACGGACACTTGTATCGCCGTGGTTTCTCAACGCCATTGTTGAAATGCGTACCGCCAGAGAAGTACGAAGCGATAATGTCTGAGGTACATGAAGGAGTGTGCGCGAGCCACATCGGGGGAAGGTCTTTGGCTTGCAAGGTGTTGAGGGCGGGTTTTTACTGGCCCACCCTCAGGAAAGATTGTATGGACTTCGTGAAGCAGTGCAAGAAATGTCAAGTGTTCGCGGATTTGTCTAAGGCACCGCCAAAAGAGTTGGTAACGATGAGCGCCCCGTGGCCTTTCGCCATGTGGGGTGTGGACTTAGTCGGACCTTTTCCGACCGCCAGGGCACAAATGAAGTTTATATTAGTGGCGGTGGACTACTTCACTAAGTGGATTGAAGCTGAACCCCTGGCCAAGATTACTTCTGCAAAGATAGTCAATTTCTACTGGAAGCGTATTGTTTGCAGGTTCGGGATCCCAAGGGCGATCGTATCTGACAACGGGACCCAGTTTTCAAGCAGCCAAACAAGGGAGTTCTGCAGGGAAATAGGCATACAGATGAGGTTCGCCTCTGTTGAGCATCCGCAGACGAACGGGCAGGTGGAATCTGCAAACAGGGTAATCCTACGAGGACTAAGACGACGGCTTGCGGAGGCTAAGGGAGCTTGGTTGGATGAACTTCCGGCGGTGCTGTGGTCGTACAACACCACCGAGCAATCTACTACAAGGGAAACCCCCTTTAGAATGACCTATGGGGTAGATGCCATGTTGCCGGTGGAGATTGACAACTTTACGTGGCGGACTCAACCAGGTTTTGAAGGGGAAAATCAGGCCAACATGGCGATGGAGCTGGACCTTTTGTCGGAAACGCGCGACGAGGCGCACATTCGGGAAACAGCGATGAAGCAGCGCGTGGCGGCAAAGTTCAATAGCAGGGTTCGCGTCCGAGATATGCAGGTCGGCGACCTGGTCCTCAAGTGGCGATCGGGAGCCCCGGGGAACAAGCTTACTCCCAACTGGGAAGGGCCCTACCGCATTATTAAAGTTCTTGGTAATGGGGCCTATCACTTAGAAGAGCTTGATGGAAGGCGGTTACCTCGATCGTTCAATGGTTTGAGCTTGCGCTACTATTATAGTTGATCGCAGGCGAGAAAGTGAACAAGGCGGAGTCGCCGGAGCCAGATATCTTTAAAATTTTCCGAAGTGTTTTCAAATTCTCCAATGTATTGCAATAACAAAGCGTGCTCTTTTTCTCCGAAAGGAGTTTTTTAATGAGGCGCTCCATCAATAAAATAAAACGAAAATTCACGAAATTCGTGTCCAAAAATTCCAGGGATTCCCTGACGATCGGAATTGCCGATCGACATAAAGAATTACGGCGATCACTAAGTGGGACAAGCTTGATCCCCAAAGGGGCTTGCTGGAACCCTGAAGGTTGCGGCGATTCCACAAATGGCCTTTGACGCCTGGGAATCACCCTCCGGAAAGTCTGACGTGATCGCCGGTCCCGTAAACGATGTGCTGGGTAAGTCTCGCCAGAATACGACGAGCGCCGTTAACTAGGCAAAAGTCTTGGGACCCCCAAATGGCCATTGGGATCCAAGCATTGTAAGCCCCGAGCGGGCAAAGCCCTGGGCGAAGTCCTCGAGAATGGAGGCCGTTTCTTCCTTTGGGGAGAACGTCTAAAGTCTTGGTGGTGGAATACCAAGCAACAAGTCCTAGTTAAAATTAAGGCACGAAATCGTTAGGCGTAATTCAATCATATGACGCGTGAAAAATAGCGCAAGATATAAGGTCGGCGAATGAATAAGGTGGAAGGCGAGTGCTTGGTCACTCAGGATGTTGAGTATTTTACTACTCTGGCGTGTTGAGGGGTTAAACTATGAAACTTATTCTTAAATTTTTTAAGCCATAAGAAGGCGGCGACTAAAAAATGTACGGCGGAAGCATTCCAACATGATTTACAAAATATCCAACGGCGATATAAAAAGCTATGGCGAAGGGTTGCTTAAACATAGACGAATGGCGGAAAAGTACACTACAAGGTGACAGTAAAAGCTAAAGTAATGTTAAAATTACATTATTCATTGTTTTCTTTCTCCTGTTCTTCTTCTTCCTCTTCTTCTTCAGTCGCTGTCCAGAGGTGTTGGTCAATCAGGGGAGGATCGTCGGGACCAACCAGTCCTTCGGAGGTTATCTCTTTCATT